>NC_056525.1:33421274-33493366 GCF_019175285.1 Sceloporus undulatus | reverse complement strand
GGCTGCCATATTCTGTACCATTTGTAGCTTCCGGGTTTGGTATAAGGGTTGCCCCATGTAGAGTGCGTTGCACAAATCCAATCTCGAGGTTACCAGAGCATGTACTACCGTTTCTTTCTTTTTAAAAAAAAACTTTATTTTTATTAACAATCAAATTAAATAAAATACATAAGAAATGTTATAGTTACTTACATCTATGAATGGATTTTCATACCATACATTGGCATTTATAAAGGGATACAATATTTCTGAAGGACACACTCTGGCTACATCTCTTCTCTACTCTTCTGAATCTGCTGTGAGTCAGTTTCATTGATATAAATAGAATTGGCTATATTTCTGGGAAAGGAATGGTAAAACTACTTTTGAGTATTCCTTTCCTAAGAAAACCCTGTGAAATCCATGGGGTCACCATAAGGTGACACGCAACTTGGAGGCACATAGACTCACAAATGGAAGGATGGGGAAAAATTACATCTGCCCACTTTCCAAAATATCCAAAATTTGCAGCCTTTTTTAATGCCTTCTCTCTTTCTCATGCACACAACACATAAGACATAATCATATTTTAGCTTTTTATTGCAGGGAAAGTGATACAGAAACACACACACCCATCACTATGGTTCCCATTTTTGTCTCTTCTCTACTAATACAATATATTCTTGGGATAACTGCAACCAGAACTGTATACAGTATTGCAGTTTCTATGCATACACTACAACAGCAGTAGAATTATTTTCAAACTCTTTTCATAGTAAGTCTGAATATATAATTTGCATTTGTTACTCTTGCTGTTGAATTAAGCATATAGATGGCCATCTGTTGGGGATGCTTTGATTTAGATTTCCTGCATGGCAGGGGGTTGGACTGGATGGCCTTTGCGGTCTCTTCCAACTCTACGATTCTATGATTCTATCTCTTTCCTAGGAAGTTACAGTCAGTTCAAACCCTATCAATGTATGGAAGTAGAGATTTTTGCTCAAGTGCTCATTTCCTTACATTTACACAGACTAAGTCTCATTTCCGATCTTCTTGCTTGTTCACTCTGTTCAGAGAGATGGATTTCCTCATCTGGAATAAGGGTCATCCATAAACATGAATCTTCTATTGCCCACTCTTAACTCCAAACAGTCAAGATTTTGAGCATTCTCTGTCACTATGCCTTCAACAATGGTTTGATGTGCAAGAATTAACAGGTGATGCTGTCAATGTCCAGTGATGGATTATTTCTGTACCTCAGACCACTGGTTAAAGGTACAAGATCAGTATTCCATTCACTAAACCAATTTATTTCTGGCCAGTTAGCAAACCTAACACCATGATTAACAATCTCTAGCGTGCTAGTAACTCACAATGAACCAGAGCTTGGGAAAGTTACTTTTCTGTGGCCATGATGCTAGGGGATCCTGGGAGTTGCAATCCTAGAAGGAACTTCTGTAAACTCTACAGTTAGCACATGGTTGCTTGATAATTTGGGTAGTGGAAAAGGAGGTATGCTTTGTTAGGCATGTAACTGAATCCTACAGGCAATTGACTTTCCATACAAACCTTTTATATTCTGGTATTTTCCAGCTATGTTGGAATGCAATTTCTATCATTTTGAGACAGCATTGGGGAAGGCCTAATCTAGCCCAAGGTGGATAAAGTGCACCTCTACCATATGTTGTGGACTGTAACTTCCATCAGTCTCAACCAGATGAAGAATGCTAGGGGCTGCAGGGTAAAAACATCTGGAGGAATGCACTTTGATCATCTCGAATCTAGCCCAATGATGAAGCCCAGAGAACCCCAAATCTTGTCCAGTGTGTTATGACATTTGTATTGGAGTTAACAAAAGCATTATCCAACTGCTTGTTTTTAGAATTGTTCCCCATCTCTATGGACCAAATAACTTCTGAATAATTATTATTGACATTACAATCATCATTACCATCATCTAGGTGATGTTTGCAGGAGGAGAGGGATTGAAGGTTTTATTGTCATCTTTGAGGGAGAGCTGTATTATGAACAATCAAGCAGAGCACAGATAAAAGGAACAGTGAGGTTCCATTCTTGTCATTTGTCTCTGAAGCCATCTGTCAGCTGGTGACAATTTGTAGAGATATGTCAATACAGAACTCACTGGGTATCTCACTTCAGCATAGTTTTGAGTCCCTAAGCCTCCCACTGAAAATACTGAATGAGGCTTTGATTGATTCTTAAGAAAATAAGAATTACTACATAGAAGAGAGGGGAGACTATCACACTTGTAGGGCATTAATGTCATTGGCTGAAGAGAAATCAGTGTCCATTTATTAGTAATTTTATTCATTTTTCTTGCCTTCTACCAGGGTGTAATGGTAAATAGTGAAGTGAAGGAGTTCATCATGACTGTGCCCATATGAACATCCATACAGGATTAGTGTGACTGCAATCATGTACATTATGGCTACAGTCAATACGTTGCCTGGGAGCAATTCACTGAATTGAGCAGTTCTACTTAGGACTGTATTAGTTCAGCTTTTAAAACCACTGAACTTCAGCCAGCTGACATGGGACTTTGGGCTCATTCCCACTTACATTTAAACTGGTTTGTGATTCACCTTCGCTCTGTATTGGTAAATGGATTCTAAAAGTTCAGTCGTTCCCACAATGTAATTGCTTCTTTTTTGGCACAATTGTCATCCCCACTAGTTTGCACCACTTAAAAATGCATGTCAATCATCTGTGCGTCATCACTGCAAAAGCAGCAGCCTGGACAGCCCTGCTTGGGAACTAGATAGATAGATAGATAGATAGATAGATAGATAGATAGATAGATGATTTGATTGATTGGTTTTGCAACTACTTGCCTCACTGATTGCAAGTAGTTGCAAAATCAATTAATCGAATCTTCTATCAATTTTATTTTTTAAAATCATGCACCCATAGGTCACACCACAAGCACAAAGGCAGCGCTTGGGGGGGGTAGGGGTGGATCTACCAAAAACTGAGAAGGGATGGTAAACACCACTCTGCCATTAGTCCCTCAACTCCAGAACGATGCAATTCAGATCAATCGTTCCTACTTATTGAACATACTTTGGAATTGATTATTTTCAAAAGACCCACCAAAGAACTAGTGTCAGGAAAGAAGTGTTTTGTGTTTGCCTCATTTCATCATGATTGAAACTGATCACAGTAGGATAAGAACCAGTTTCAAATGGGAATGATGGCCATATAACCCGATCAGCATTTTGCTTTAAATCATAGTGGGAATGCAGCCTTTAAGTATTTAATTAGAACCAGGAACAGTCATGCATGGAAATGCTGCCAATTAAAGTGTGAGCAGGACTTCTATTGAAGTGAAATAGGAACTCCATTAAAGAAAAGGAAAGAAATGTTTCGGCTTGGGGTCAAGCAAGGATGCATTCTATCGCCCGACCTATTCAATTTGTATACTGAAAATATTATACAAAGAGAGCAGGGTTGGATTCAGATGAAGGAGGAGCGAAGGTAGGGGGAAGGAAAATCAACAATCTAAGATATGCAAAATGATACCATACTACTAGTGGAAAACATCACAAACTGGGAACAATTATTAAGGAAGGCCAAGGAAGAAAGTGTAAATGCATAATTACTGATGAACATAAAGAAAACAAAAATACTGACCACAGCAGATCTACATAAATTCAACCTAGATGATGAGTAAATTGAAATACCATATATACTCAGCTATAAGTTGAAGGGGCTGCTGGAAGCCTTGTTATCAGCTCATTCACTTGCCAGAGCAAGGACAATCCATCAGTTACCATGAAAGATTTAAATTAAAAAAAAACATCCCTGCTCTGAAAAAGGAGTTCCCAGAGCCATACCCTTGCCAGACCCACTGTGCAATTCAGCAAATATAGCTTTTCCTGTACTGTAGCACCATATCTGGAAATGCTGCTCCTGCTGCATCAGGATATTTTTAAAAGCATGGACACATCTGAGGGTAAAAAGAAGAAAAGAGTAATTGCCTTATTTTGTAAACAAAAAGAAAAACATCTGATCCACCCAAGCAGTTTTTATCATTAACCCTGCAAAACTTCCCTCCTTGTTTGAATTTAAGCATTTTCTAATGCAGGTTATTGTTCTGTGCCTTCAAGTCATTCCCAACATACAGAAACCCTAAGCTGAGCCTATTGCAGGGTTTTCTTGGCAAGTTTCTTCAGAGGGGATTTGCCATTGCCATCCTCTGAGGCTAAGAGAGTGTGACTTGCCCAAAGTCATCTAGTGGGTTTCCTGGGTGCATCCTTTAATAAATGAAGTACATCAAAGGACCTTATTTCTGTAACATATATTTTGGTAACAGAGGCAGAAATAAAATGGAATGAATAGGGAGAGGTTCCTATACCACAAAAAATAATGAACAGTTCAGCACATTTAATCAAACCTTTTGTTCAAAACTAACAATGTGAATCTATGAAATGAAACAACCAGATCAGGCCTTGCATAAATAAAGAAAAACATTTTGAACCTTCTAATGAACATTTGAAAGCTTCTCCTTAAATGCACCCAGGTATGATTTTTTTCTTTCTTTCATCAACCTCCGTTTTATTTTATAAATGGGTATAGAGATTTGCCCCACTTCTTCATTCTGCCTCAAAGAATTGGCTAAAAAGAATTTAAAAATCAACCAATCAAATTCATTTTGAAAAAGAGTGAAATGTTTAATCACAGATTTCTTGCACAACAGGTGGTTTGGGTACAGTAGTTTGGACTACAACTTTGGAGACTGGGGTTCAAATCCTCATTGACCACAGAAACCCACTGGGCAAGTCACATTCTCTCAACCTCAGAGGAAGGCAAAGGCAAATGGCCTCTGAACAAATATTGCCAAGAAAACCCAATAATTAGGGTTGTCATTAGTCTGTAACAGTTTGAAGGCACAAAACCCTCTTGCTGCATTTGAATACATGCTGAAAACAAGAATAAACTATGCTACATCAGCTCTAAATTTATAGGTAACTCTTCCACCTATCACTAATGTACCAGAAAACCTACCCACCATGAAGGGATTTTTCAACTTTCATTTTCCTTTTTTTAAAAAATAAAATCGTTCATTCATTTAAAACACTGGACTTGGGCTTGTTCTGAAAAAAAGGTGAAGAATCATTTAGCAAAAAAACTCAGATACGAGTTGCAATTCTCTGCACACTTGCTTGTGAATGAATTCCACCAAATATAAGAGGACAATTCCTAGAAGTGAGCTGCATGAAAATGAGGAATGAAAAGCTTCTTTTTTCTGCGAGAGGAACCGAAATGCATCCAGACTGACAGGCAGTTATGGACCAGATCCAGGGACTTTCGCATCAGTCAAATTAGCCACATGGGTCGATGTTTGCACTGCAGAGCTATAAAACAGAGGCTTGACTCTCTTGCTGCATTTGAATACACGCCAAATGAAAGGTTCCTTTTGCAAAAGGTTTAGAATTCATATTAGCATCTCATCTTTTAAAAATTTAAATAGGACCAGAATGTAGTGGAGTCTCCTTCCTTGGATGTCTTCAAGCAGAGGCTGGATGGCCATCTGTCGGGGATGCTTTGATTGGGATTTCCTGCATGGCAGGGGGTTGGACTGGATGGCCCTTGTGGTCTCTTCCAACTCTATGATTCTATTATTCTAAGCCTGCTGTTCTGTGTGGGTTTTTTAAAGACACCCCCCCCCCCCGTCTCCTCTTAATTGTGCTGGATGTTTTAAAGTGTTTAGACTGTTTAAAATTTTTAAACTGTAAGTCACCTTGGGAACCAGGGGGGTGGCCTAAAGGATGACTCAGAAATAACTGTATAAATAATAAATCCATTAAGAGTTCCTTGGCATAACCATGTAGAAGGATGCTCCCAAAGAAACCTAGGTCAGTGTGACAGTGGCTCTGTCACCCTCAGGCAACATGCATAGAAAGAAGCTGTGTGGGAGGCCGCTCAATTTATTCAGACTCCATCTCCTGCTGCACATAAAAGTGGATTTAATTATTTGTCTAACCCTGGTAAGGCTGCCTAACATCACAGACCCTATTCGTGATTTCCAATGGACAGGCAAGCAGGCAGGATTACTATTTCACTTCCCTAACCTAGCCAAGGGATTCCAGCAAAACTTCCCAGCCAGCCTTGGAGGTAAATGTGTGGATTTATCTCAGTTGTCTTCCACCAGCTAGTTCTCTTCCCTAATGAATATTAATAACCTACCACCATACATTCATACATGAAGCAGACAGCACTCTGAAGCCTTCTGTCTCACACCCCACCCCTTTGCCGCTTACACACAAAGGTTAGGGTCATTTTCCTGCTACCCAGGCCAGCTCAGTCTGAAGAGACATAGATGCATGAAAGAGGCAGGGGGTGGTCGCACTGTGTATTGAATTAGCTGAATGGTGAAGGAGGGGGTGGGTGTGCCGTTGACCTAATAAAAGCAACAATGGACTGGTGGAGAAAGGTTTGGGAGCTGAGCAAATCAATCCATGGTTCAAAGAGAGGGAAGGGAAATGGTAGCTCCACATTGGAATAGACTGTGATTTGGCTGGGACTTGTGAGGAATGGGGTGATTTAATCATAATATGGAGAGGGGGCAGGGATTAACATGCCCCTTTCAAGGTGGGGGAGAAATGTAAGGGCCATAAATTCTATTGATCAGAAGCATAGCTTCTGGCTGCTCCTCACATCTGTATTCAGGAACGGGTGCTTCCACTTAACAAATCACTCATCGCAGAGTCTCCTCCATTCCAGCAACAAGTCTAGGCCTTCCTCACTTACAAATTGCCAGACGGCTGGGAATGAAATCAAGGAGGCAATGCTTGTCACCAGAGTGGATTTTAAAAAGATGAAAAGAAAAAGATATGCCTTTAAGGAAGAAATCCAAAAAAGCAGACACCACACACATATTTAGCCACTATCTTCTTCTAAATAACACTCTTTGCCAGCCAGACACTTGGAAAACAACTTGGGTCCAGACTACTGGTAAGACTAGTTGTTGTTGTTGCTGTTGTGTGCCTTCAAGTTGTTTCCATTTTATGGCAACCCTAAGGTAACTGTATCCTAGGGTTTTCTTGGAAAGATTTGTCTAGAGGTGGTTTGCCATTGCCTTCCCCTGAGGCTGAGAGTGTGTGACTTGCCCAAGGTCACCCAATGCATTTCATGGCCAAGCTGGGGTTCCAGTCCTGGTCTCCAGACCTGCAGTTCAACACTCAAATCACTAGGACACATAAGACTGTACCTCCCAAAATGAAGCTGCTCAAGTTTTAAGTTCCTTGGGAGAGGGCTTTCTCTCATGCCCACCACTATCATGGGGCAAGTTTGGTTAGGCACAGAGCCTTTTCAATGGCTGCCCCCTGTGGAAATTCTTGCCACAGGAAGCTAGGTTGGCTCCCTTTCTGTTCTCTCTCTCTGAGGACAGGCAAAGGCTTTTCTCTTTACTCAGGCCTTTGAGTGTTAACTGTCTGTTGCTGAAAGTTTTTTACTGTGTGTTGCATTATATTTTTATCATCATCATTGCTATACTGCAACAGCCTTTTAAAAGCTGTTTTACATTAATGGTGCATATGATGGTTTAATTTTTATAACTGTGTTTTATTTTAACTGATACTGTGAGATGCCTTTTGTCCCATGTTGGGAAAAAGACATGGTATAAACAAAATAAAATATTAATATTAATAAATGTTCTGGAAACCATTCCAGACATGGGAGGTGGGATTGAACTGTGGAGAAAGAGGAAAAACACCATGTGCAGGTGGTACCCAGTGTCTCCTTACACAAGTCTCCAAATAGTACAATCACTAGCATAACAAGGCATTGTACCTATGTACCCTATTGTACCCCAAGAGAATGTCACTTTCTGCATTCTTCCACAACCAATAGCTTTAGGAAAATGATCACATTCCCAGCAGTCATCAGATTAGTTGCATCTATAACTGTCTGAGTGTTTTATGTTCCACAGTATGTGTTACTGATAAAGATAATAAAAGTATGCCAACCTTCAGCAAATTTCCCTGCATCTTTAATACCTCTGAGAGATCAAACAAGGCAGGTTAGCTTTTCTTAATGGTATAATGTATTCAGTTATTTGGTATGTTTGGAGGTGGGGGGTTGACTTTATATTTTCAGCCATGCTGGGTATCTTATTAATAGAAAGGTGGGCTAGAAATACATTAGTAATGGTGACAATACCAACAATAATATCACAGCTATTTCCACCACCACCACCACTCCAGGCATCAGTCAAAGATTATCAAACACTTCTCTGCTGGATTGGCTCAGATACGTATTGGCCTAATGAACTGCAACTTGAGGGCCATCATGGTATCTTGCCGGCATCTACCACACACCAGGCTGTTGGTCACCTCCCTATAGCTGTATGTTCCAGCTATCTCAGTATGCCAGGCTTTGGTTCAGCATCACTCAGTCCTTTTGCATCGAGATAAGAACCAATTTTTCAAGGCACTCAAACCAACTAGAGATGTTTCTGTCAGTGGAAAATTACATCCCTCAGCAAGCTCAAGGATGTTTTTTTTTTTTTCAGTCCATGGCTCCCTGTCATTTATTAAGTGAGTAATAGAGCTAGGCCTAAAAAATGCAAAAGTTAAAAAAAAAATTTTTTTTTAATGTCAGAATACAAAGTGTGCAAATTCTGTAAACAGACTAAGGAAAAGTAACAAAATGGCACTGCATTGTGTAACTGAAAAATGATGTATTAGTAAAGTACTGCAAATGAAACATCTTAAAGCAAGGTATGCTTGTAACTATTGAATCTGCCCTAGTCATCTGAACTGTATATGCCTATATACATTAACCATGTATGGTTAATTTATGGACACAAATAATCTATATTTATACTTCCAAGTGTTTTAATTTTTTCTGATTATATACATATTGTTAAATTCTATAGTTCCCCTCTCTTATTTAAAATTACTGGCATATACTTTTTTACAATTGCTTTTATATAATAAGCAGGAGATTGTTCTGGCAGTCTTTTAAAAATAATTTGCATGTAGTCAAAAGCAATTTGGGTACTGTACTTATTTTCATGAACTATCCAATTACAAGCTCAGTCAGTTAAACACTGACTTATTTCAAGGATAGTATATGCATGTAAGATGCTTCTATTTTTTCAAAAAGGATTAACCATTACTCTCTAGTTTTATTAATTGATTATATATATATATATATTAATCTGTTGCCCTTTACAGTGTATGTATGCCTTCTAGTTGCTTGGCAATATATGACAACCCCATGATTTTCACAGGTTTTTTTAGGCAAGGAATACACAGAGGTAGTTTTGCTAGTTCTTTCCTCATAAATATATTCTATAGCAACTGATACACATTGCTGGTCTCCAATCCAAGTACTAAACATAGCTGAACCTACTTGGATCTGGTGTCTTTAGGGTATTTAGGTACATTGGCTTAAAGAAATAAAACAGAGCTGATATACTTGCATTTCCTTTGGTTGTGGATGTTTATACCATTCAAAACCCATGATCCTCCAGATGTTGTTGGACTCTAGTTTCTACCAACATGGGCAGTGGATGATGGCAGCTGCATTCTAGCAAGAACTGGAGAGCCATGAGTTGTTCGCCAATGGCTTATACAGTCACTTTACCTCCTCTTTACAGCACTTTGCAGCCTGGCTAAATGCTCCACACTCTTGAGAATTTGAAATTCAGCAAGCGTCAGTGAATCGTCTATGCTTCATGGCAAGAGGTCAGTCACATGCCATGAGTCTGATCCACTGTCCTCTGAAGACAGTGAGACCCTTTCCATTGTGTTCACTAGATGTTGTCACATGCTGCTGTGTTGGTAACTTGTCAGGACAGCAGTTTGCATCTATATTGGTATAAACTGGCTCATCAAAAATCAAGGCACAACTGGGATGTCCGTATTTTCTGACAAATGGCTAGAAACTGCTCAGGTTAGTGAGTTTCATGGCAGTAAAACACCACAGATGGACAGTTTTGCCCTTAAACTTCAGGCAAAGTGGCTGGAGGCCATCGTTTGAATGTTCAAGTGGCCCTTGCCACATTTGTTTGGTGTCTGGGGAAAGAGATGAAGCAGCCTGCCAGTTTGCTTGGGAACTGTAAACTGTTCGAGCCTAGATACTCTTAATAGGGACTGACTATATAATTGAGTCAAACCAAAGATTCTATTGAGTGTTGTATATTTTGTCATCTAAATATTCTATGTATGAAGATCCTAAGGAAGCAAACACTCCATGAATCAAGATTTTCCTTCATTAATTCCTCCTCATGTCAGTCAAAACTATCCAAACTGCCTTGACTGGGAAAGACTATGGCAGCAATCCATATAAGGCTGCAGTATATCTGTTCCATGTTTTATTCAAGACTTTACATGAACTTCCAAGGTGCTACACATATTTTGGGGATAAATTTCAGCATCTTCTTTAAAGTATGGAATGCCAGTCACCACACCTTTGACACAGAAACCACTGTCCATTTCTAGTCGCATTCTAATCCAGACAAAACATGGAATACTAGGGTAAAGGGGAACATGAATTTTTTGTATTCTTCTTCTTCTTATATTTATTTATATCCTGCTTTCCCCCCCCAAAAAATGGGACTAAAAGCATCTCACAATTTAAACGAACAATGTAATTAAAAACAAACAAAAACAAAAATTGAGTTGTGCATGCAGGGCACTGCACATGGAGGCACGTTGTGCATGACTGTGCATTTGTGTTATGCACGGATGAGCACATGTGGCATGTACACTGAACATGCACATTTGGGTGCACATCTGAATTTACTAATGAGGAAGCTTTGCACCACAGCCACTTAATTCTATAAACTGTAAGGTTATACACTAACTCCTTGAAGTAGGCTCTTGGCCTTTAATTGAACCAGCTTTACTTGTGAAACTGCTCTGCTTCTATGATGTTATATTCCTCTGATGCTTCTGTACCTTACCATTTCTAGGAGGTGGGGCATAGCTGAAAGCTATATGTCAGTCCTAACTTTCAAATAAGGGTTTTGAAAACCTAGTCCAACATTGGAATCTGAACTGATGCTAGGACTCTGCTTTGGAATATGTGGACATATGATATAATAACAGAGAGGACTATCCTTGGGCATGTTAAAAGTATTTTCCACTTCCCTGCTAAATAACTCCAGCCAGCATATGCAAACTCGGGACTGGCATTCCCAGAAGATGTGGTTTGCATGCATGCTTGAGCACCCAATTCCTGATTTTAAGCCAATAGGTTTGGCAGTAGTCAAAGGACTTTGTCCTAACAGGGCATGTCAAGTAAAAACTGACTAAAAGGGGGGCGGGGGAGAGAACTGAAATTGGCAGATGTTTTTTCAGAGGTTCTCAACAATTCAAGGTGGTGATGATGCAAAAACAGTATTTCTTATAGTTCTAACATTTCTAAAGATATGCTGACAGTTACTATAGACCAGTGCCCCCCAAACCTTTTGGGGCTTCTGCCCTCTTTCCTCTTGGGCAACAACTCTAACACCCCCCAACACCTATTTCTTGATATTAGGTCTACTGTTCTACTACAAATTCAAAGCAACCAATATCAGTTACTGCTCCCTTTGTACACGGTCACATTGGGAGCAGCTGAGCAGTGATGGAGAAGCCCCTTATCAAGTGTCAGTCTTCTCAGTTGCGGCTCAACTTGCTGCTTGGTTGTTGCTCCCAAGATGACTGGGTGCAAAGAGAGATGTTTCTTCTTGGTGAGGAAGGCCTCTTGGTTCTTCTTCACTTGGACAGAGAGGGGGACAGCCAGATTCCCACATTTCTCCCTGGTAAATAAGATCTCCCAATCTGAGAGGTGAAGGACTCTTTCAAAAAAATTGCCCCCAAATAATCTTTTCCCTCCTTCCCCAGAGACATATCTTCTTCACACAGCTTCATTCGTGTAATTTGGCCCTGGAAAGATTTCTGGCATATCCTATGAGCTGCTGCCCCAATACAATGGCCAGTTAGGGATTTTAAATAAACTGTCTTGTTTGCACTTACCTCTTTCTGTCTCCCATCCTTCCTCCAAGGAGTTCCTGGACAACTGGGTTGTCACATTTTACCTGCAAAATAGCACCTGGCAGTTGATTAAGTTGAGAGAGAAGCAAATTAGCAATGGTACCCTCCTCACTTCTGGGATCTCCGGTTAAGTATTGCAATATTCAAAAACAGTCTACTTGCTCAAGGACAACTGATCAGGTCTTTGACAATCAAAGCTTCACATATAGAAATGAAATGTAAGCCATCAGTGTAAGAGGCAGAAGATATCACCCTGAACAGGAAGAGACATGGGGACAAGCTGAGAATTTACACTTAAAGAGGCCGAGCAGAGCAAGAAATGTTGTAGGCAGAGACATGAACCAGAGATAACTATAAGTGAGTGACTCACAGAGTTCAAAGACTGTAAAGGAAAGAACTGGAGAACAATTATACTGAGTACCTATGGACAGAAGGGAATGTTCTACTGGTGGTATGGGAGTGGACGGGCTGTTAATAATAATAATAATAAAAATTTTATTTATATGCCGCCCTTCCTACGATCAGGGTGGCTTACAACAGATTAAAACACAATAAACAGTCTATTTAAAATACACAAATTAAATCAAATAAACAAGCAAAAAAAAGCCCCATAGCCCAACCTCTTGGCCACGGAAGAGGAGGGAGGCCCACAGGATATTTATTCGGGGAATGCCTGTTGGAATAGGAAGGTTTTAAGATCCTTCCTAAATTGGGCCAGGGTAGTAGACGAGCGGAGCTCTGTGGGCAGCGCGTTCCAAAGGGCTGGGGCAGCTATGGAAAATGTCCTCCGAGTGGTGGAGGCCAACCTAGCCCCAGGCACCTTCAGTAGCTGCTGCCCAGACGTTCTGAGGGTGCGAGGCGGAATGTACGGGGAGAGGCGGTCCTTTAGGTATCCTGGGCCCAAGCCATTTAGGGCTTTATAGGTAATTACCAACACCTTATATTGAGCTCGGAAGCGGATGGGCAGCCAATGGAGATCTTTTAGAACCGGTGTTATATGGCTGGCCCTGGGAACACCAGTGACCAGCCGGGCTGCCATATTCTGCACCATCTGCAGCTTCCGAGTTTGGTATAAGGGTTGCCCCATGTAGAGTACATTGCAGAAATCCAGTCTCGAAGTTACCAGAGCATGTACAACAGTTTCTAGGTCCCTCTGGGCCAGGTATGGGCGCAGCTGGCGAATCAACCGAAGCTGATAACAGGTGCTCTTGACCGTCGCATTCACCTGAGCAGTCAGGTGAAGCGACGAGTCAAGAAGCACCCCCAGACTGCGCACGGAGTCCTTCACAGGGAGCGTGACCCCGTTCAGGACAGGTGGAACCACCGCCATTCCTGGACCAGGAGAACCTATCACTAGTACCTCCGTTTTCTCTGGATTCAATTTTCCCTCATCCAGCCCATTACTGACTCTAGACAGGCCACGAGAGGAGAGACGTCATCCCCAGTCACTGCATCAGTCGGAGACATAGAGAAAATGATTTGGGTGTCATCAGCGTACTGATAACCCCGCGCCCCATGTCTCCGGATGATCTCTCCCAGCGGTTTCATGTAAATGTTAAATAGCATGGGAGACAAAATGGCTCCTTGAGGGACCCCGGTTTTTAGGGGCCTCTCGTCGGAGCACACGTCTCCCAGCTGCACCATCTGGGACCTCCTGGAGAGGTAGGACCAGAACCACTGGAGCGCAGTGCCCCCGATTCCCACCTCTGCCAGGTGTCCCAGAAGGATACCATGGTCTATGGTATCGAAAGCCGCTGAGATGTCCAAGAGCACCAACAGGGACACGCTTCCCCTGTCGACGCTCAGACGGAGATCATCGACCAGGGCGACCATGGCCGTCTCAACCCCATAACCCGCCCGGAAGCCAGTTTGAAATGGGTCCAGATAATCCGTTTCATCCAAGACCGCCTGAAGTTGGATCGCAACCGCTCTCTCGATCACCTTTCCCAAAAATGGTAGCAGCGAAACAGGCCGATAATTATTATGAACGAGGGGGTCGAGGGAGGGCTTTTTTAGGATCGGTTTTACAATGGCCAATTTAAGATCCGATGGAAATAGCCCATCCCTCAAAGATGTATTAATTATCCGGCGTAACAATAATGTTACTGCCAGTCCCCCCTGGGCTGCTAACCACAAGGGACAGGGATCAAGAGAGCAGGTCGTTTTCCGAACACTTCCGAGGATCTTGTCCACATCCTCGGTACTCACCAACTCAAACTGATCCAGTTTAACATAGTCCACAGAGGCTCTGGACACTTCTACCCTAGGTTCTGCTATAATGTCGGCGTTCAGACCTTCGCTTATACGAGAGGTTTTATCCGCGAAAAAGTCATTAAACAGGTCACAGCAGGCCTTAGAAGGTTCAAGGATCTGGTTCAGGGCGGGAGGGAGCTGAGTTAGCTCCCTGACCATCCTGAACAACTCTGCCGGACGCGACTCCGCGGACGCAATACGAGCACCATAGAACGAATTCTTTGTTGCTCGTATTGCCTCTCCGTAGTCCTCTAACCGTTGGTCTAGGAGAGCCTTGTTGTCTAAGCAAAGGTGTTTCCGCCAACGGTACTCTAACTGTCGCAGAGCCCGCTTCCTCGCCCGGAGATCTTCCGTATACCAGGGCTTACGTTTGGAAGCAGGCCTGAGAGGGCGCTTGGGAGCGATCCTGTGTATAGCCCTCGAAAGACCGGTATTCCAAATACCGGTAAGGGCATCAACAGAGTCGCCGTCATTTCCAACTGCGAGCCCCTCTAGGGCTTCTTGGAACCTCTCAGGTTCCATCAGCCTTTGAGGGTGGACCATCCTAACAGGTCCACCACCCCCGGGGGGGATCTGGGTAGAGGCCTTGACTTTCACCTCTACCAGGAAATGATCCGTCCATGACAAGGGGGAAATATTAGCTATTTCCACCCACGGATTTTCCGCATCCGAACAGAAGACCAAATCGAGAGTATTACCCGCACAATGCGTAGGACCCTGTATCAGCTGGGACAGGCCCATGGCCGCCATGGTATCCATGAATTCCCGAGCCGCACCGGATGGAACATAGCTGGCCGTGAGGGAGATGTTGAAGTCGCCCAGGACAAGGAGCCTGGGCGTCTCCAACATCAGTTCAGCGACCAGCTGTGTCAGCTCGTTAAGGGAGTCCGCTAATGCACGGGGTGGCCGATACACTAACAGAATCCCTAGACTGTCCCTAGCCTTTAGGGTCAGGTAAATACACTCGATATAGGAGGTCTGCCGGATGTGGTTCCTGGTGAGGGACACGGTGTTCCTATGTATCAAGGCCACACACACCCCGCCCACCTAACCTGCGCTGGTCCTTCACCGAGAACCCAGCAGGCAGGGCCTGAGCCCACACAGCATCACCTTCAGGCCCCAGCCAGGTTTCGGTAATGCAAGCCAGGTCACACTTAGAGTCCTCCAGCAGATCCTGGAGGATGTGGGTCTTATTGTTGACAGACCTGGCATTGCACAGGAGCAGCGACAGGGTTTGTGGCACGGTTGGAGTGACCCTCAGGTCCTTCAGGTTGAGAGGGGGACAGGAAGGCGAGATAGATATGATGCATCGATCACGCCTTCCCCTGGAACGCAAGTCCCTTCTCCCACCACCATACCTCCCCCTGCCCCACACAACCTCAATAGGAGCTCCACCCGCAATGATGTTATCCCCGGCCCAGGCATCCCCCGCATCCCTAACCTCCCCCCCCCCTTCTATGGCTACTAAAGGAGCAGAGCCTAGCCACCACAGGCATGCTCTGCTTCCGGGCTAACCCAAGCCTCCCTATCCTGATAAAAACTGCGCAATTGCGCAGTTACGCAGCTGTGCCCTTCAGTCCGTGGGCGGCACTCCCGGGGCGGTGCACAGATGCGCACCTCCGACACCCCGGGAGGAGGCCGCCCGGCAGAAAGTGCGACGCTGGCGGTGGCAAAGTCCGGCGAGGAGAAGGCAAAGGGGGCGTGTCGGGAGGGTCCGGTTCCCCGGCTTTATACTCGCCCCTCTCACTGGCGAGCTCCTCCCAAACTTCCCCCCAGGTGTTCCTTTAAAAGCCCCGCTCACTGGCCGCCAGACGCCAAAGCCAGGAACGCGGAGGAAAGAGTCCAGCAGCTGTGCCCTTCAGTCCGTGGGCGGCACTCCCGGGGCGGTGCGCAGATGCGCACCTCTGACACCCCGGGAGGAGGCCGCCCGGCAGAAAGGAGGAGGCAAAGGGGGCGTTAGGAAACTCTGAAGGTGTGAATACAGTCTGGAGAAAGGTTAAAGAGCTTAAATTCTGCTTGTTCATTCAGGCTATACCAAATATTTGGCTGCCAGTCTTTAATTATTTCTAATTACTTGTTGATACTGTATTTTTTTAAATACAATTAAGTACACTGCCTTTGTAATATCTTGATCTCACTTTGAAAAATGCCTTCTTAGGAGAAGACAGCAGAAGAGGTTCCATTGAGCATTTTATATGGTATGCATTTATTTATGTTTATATCCCACCAAGGGAGTCATGGCAATGTATTCAGTTCTCCCTGTTCCCCTTTTATGCTTACAACAATATATTAATTTAAATAATATAGGGGAGACTAGCAGAGAATCTGTATCACTCAGTGAGCTTCAAAACTGAGCAGTAATTGATTCAAAGTCTGACACTCTATCCACTGTGCTACACTGCATTCACTAGGCAAATATTGTATCTTATACATGCTATCCAATTGTTATAAAATCAAATTGCTAGGTGAGACTTGCTCTTAGAACAGTACATATCATACAACATGCAATGATACTATTTAATGAGGACAAGTCAAAGTCTCCAGTTTTCACCCCTCCCATGTTTTGTATCATTTCTACTTTCTGACTCACTCTCCAAGAACAGCTGTTAACCTTGCAACAAGTCCAGCCAATATTAATCTTTGCGTAAATTGTAATTACACAGAATTATACATCACCTCAGTAATTAAATACAGTATGGGCCATAATGCTTCCTAGGAATGATGAAATCATCCAAACCTTTGGCAAAAGCCACAAATGTCATGCCTAGAATATTTGGCACTACGGAAGTTCATACAGAATGTAATTCTGAAATTATTTAATAGTAAATTGTTTTTTCCCATATAAATAAGTGGTAGTGTTTTAAACCTGCTTGAAACCAGAAACATAACACTTGCTCTGGAAACCCTAACATCATAACCTCTGGATTCTTAGGGAAGGCATACATGACATTGTCTGTAACAAATTCTCCCGTGAGTAGTTTGACACACTCTGTATTCATGCAAGCAGGAGAACATTATCCAAACCATCCCTCCCACAGTGCCTAGACACTTAAGGCCACCTGAAAATAAGCATTCATGAAATAGATGGCTGGGAGGTGGCCAATGCTTCTCTTCACTTCATCCTTTTCCCCTCCCCATTGATACTTCTGGCTTTAATTTTTCTTCACCATCACCACTGCCACTGTTACTGCCACCACTTCTGCTTCCAATGTAATTATGTTGGGAGAGTTATAGAGTTTTCACACTACATGTGAAAGGGATCTGGGTGTCCAGTAGACCACAAGTTGAACATGAGTGAACAGTGCAATGCGGCAGCTAAAAAGGCCAATGCAATTTTAGGCTGCATCAATAAAAGTATAGTGTCTAGATCAAGAGAAGTAATAGTGCCACTGTATTCTGCTTTGGCCAGGCCCCACCTGGAATATTGTGTCCAGTTCTGGGCACCACAATTTAAAAAGGATGTTGAGAAACTGGAGCGTGTCCAAAGGAGGGTGTACTAAAATGGTGAAAGGTCTGGAAACCATGCCCTATGAAGAATGACTTAGGGAGCTGGGTATGCTTAGCCTGGAGAAGAGAAGGTTAAGAGATGATATGATAGCCCTGTTTAAATATTTGAAGGGATGTCATATTGAGGAGGAAGCAAGTTTGGTTTCTGCTGCTCCAGAGAACAGGACCTGGAACAATGGATGCAAGCTACAGGAAAAGAGATTCCATCTCAACATTAGGAAGAACTTCCTGACAGTAAGGGCTGTTTGACAGTGGAACAAACTCCCTCAGAGTGTAGTGGAGTCTCCTTCCTTGGAGGTCTTTAAGCAGAGGCTAGATGGCCATCTGTCGGTGATGCTTTGATTTGGATTTCCTGCATGGCAGGGGGTTGGACTGGATGGCCCTTGTGGTTTCTTCCAACTCTACTATTCTATGATCCTATGATCCAATTTTAAAATTCTATTGAATTTATATGCCACCTTTCTTCCAGACTGAGACCCAAAGTAGCTGACAAAAAAAAATCAGAACCTGGCAAATAAAAATGTAAAAACAATTTAAGTTAATCACATTGAAACAATTGGTTGTAAGTAGAAAATCATTAAAAAGTATACAAAAGTTTAAAAAGAAGCAACCCCCCTCCCCATAAGAAGGCTTCCTGCACATATTACACACTAAAAGCCTATTTGAACAAAAGGGTATTTGTCTTTGACATGTGCAGGTTAAGCCATATGGGTGGCTGAGAGAGTGACACTTTTGCTTTCTTAACAACAACAACAACAACAACAACAATAATAATATACAAACTTTGTTTCATGCACCAAATTATTAACAATACTGTGTATAAAATTAACATCAGGCTATGTGTATGAGATGGATAAAAAACATAAATGAATTTCATGTTTAGACTTGGGTCTCATCTGCAAGATATTTCATTATGTATATGCAAATATTTCAGTAGCCAAAAAAATCTGAAATCCAAAACATTTCCAGTGCCGAGCATTTCAGATAAGGGAGACTGAAAATGTATTAATACTGGAATAAGCTACAAGTTCAGCCTTCTATGGGAGGGCCTGGGAATGCTGTTGATGCTGTTGAACCTCCACCCCACATAAAACGCCTGTTTCCCTGCCTTGTGAAGGAAGCTACCACAAAGACTTCTACAGAGGCTGTGAAGAGGGATAAAATGCTAGACCTTTTTCTTTACCATGGAAGGAAAAATCCAGTATGTCTTACTGCCCAAGGACACCCTCCAGGACCAAAGGATTTCCCCCTAAGTATGGTATGCCAGAAGATGTACAAGAATAAACATTATTCTTGTGGATGGCAACTGCCAGAATCCCTAAACTAGCACAGCAGTGGATGCAATCTGCATTTTAAAACACTTATTGGAAATATGTGTAGGTTGGCTCTAATTTGTGAGCAGAGAGAGATATGGATCCTCATACTGAAATCACTCTCCAGTACCACTCAACAGCACAGAATGGATCTGGGGCCTAACAACAGTTTGTGTCAGAAAATTATTATGAAGCTCATCAGTGTGGCTCCAAACTCTTTAACAAACGGTAGAGTCCCAGAAGAACCTGGCTACTGGTCCACACTTTTAAGATCTTTGTCAAAGATACATCTTTCAAGGGCAAATTACACCCACATTTGCATCTGTTTTTTTAATAAGTTCTTTGTGTCAGTTGGAACACCAAGTGCTTATAATTAAGGCAATCAGGATAAACATGGAGAAGAAAACGCTTGCCATTCCTGTCACCAGCCTCAGGAAAGTCCCTCTTCCAAAACTAGAGTTGGTATGTAATAGATATCTCTAATCTAAGTTCTAGGGTTGCCACACTGAAAACTAGAGGGGAATCCAATAACTTTAATGGTTGAGTAGAAGAGGGAATTTCAGCAGGTGTTGCTTGTTACACAACCAGATAAGAACCGACTGCTGAAATTCCCACTTCTACAACACCATTAAAAATACCTTACACTTTATCCCTTCCCCCTTTAGGAATCATTTCATGCATTTTCTTCACCAATTGGTCAATCAGTTTTAGCCTTTACCTTCACCAGTACAGTACCAGAACTTTACCTGCAGTCTACTGTCCTCCCCTCATATTGCAAAATGAATAGGCAACTGAAGGTTGAGATCCTGGGAAAATTCTAACCAAAGTAAACAAGGGACCTTTCACACCACACAATTATCGTGCTATGATTCCATTTCAACTGCCCTGGAAATGTCCTATGCAATCCTGGGATTTCCAGTTTATCAAGAAGTGTTTACAGTTCTCAGGCAGGGAGCTTTAGTATCTCACCAAGCTACAAAGCCCAGGATTCCATAAGATACAGCCATGGAGAGTTAAAATGGATCATACTGCTATCACTGTATAGTGTCAAGAGGTCATTGACCTAATGGCAATGAACAAGCAGCACAGATGTGATTAATGGAAGCCAATTTTATTATAACACTTAACAAAGATAGTAATAAAGATATGAGTCCTCTCTACCCAAGAGACATTTAGTTTGTTGCAACTGTGTACAGTGGACCCTTCCTACCAGTGGGCTGGGCATGTTGTATGCATGTCACCAGCACTGGATAATATGGAGAGTGATCACCCACATTTTTTGCTATAGGGGGTGCAGAACCAAATGCTTGCAGCTGGGAAGGGTCCACTGCATATTCCTATGCAATATGCATGTCTATGTTATAAATGAAATCTATCCCACCATCTACTACCATTCCTAGCTGACACAAAACATCGCACTATCCGGCAGATTATTTTCTCTCTACCAGTCCCTAACTCTGATTTACTCTGTCACTCACTGGTCTTACAGAACACCATGCCCTCTCCTTCTCCTTCTCATCCTTTCACACCCAAATCCAAACTCTTTGCCAGTCTCTTCAGACTCCTACATATCCCATTGACACAAGCTACTATTATGCAAAAACACAGGTTCACTCATACAACAGCCTACTTGTGGGAGGAACAACCTCCTTGTCTGTGACTGAGGCTAATGTTGGCCAGACCTTCAAACAGGATAACCTAAGATCCTTTGGCTCTTGCTGGATTTCAATCTGTTGGGCTCCTTCTTTTGTTTTCTATTTTGTTTTATTGTTGTTTGGATTGTTTTGTATTATTGACTCATTTCAGTTACCTACATGCTTTGACTCTATACACTTTTAAGGCCATTCGGTGCCACCCAGGGAATTTTTAAACTGAAGGGCAGCACAGAAATGCTTTGAATAAAGCAAGTAAAATAAGAAATAAATATTCACAGTTGGGAGGAATATCTGAAGTACTGACAGATGGCTCTGCATGATGAACAAATGGCTCTGCAGACCATATTGCGATGTGGAATCACATGGTGAAGGGTGTTGCTGTGCCTGTGGCCATTACGAATTTTATAGCTCCCTGAATGGTGCCTTCTCCAGATCATATATATTAACAAATAACATATTCTTCCAATCCTCACTCTTATGAAGCTAAAATGACACCATTCATGCATGATAACTCCAGAACTGTATATTTGCAGAATATTTATACATATATCTATACATCAAAACTGGGGGGAGGGGGACTTCAGAGGCAAGGAATGTCCTTCCAAAAGAGTCCAAAATAGCACATGCTCTGACCACAAAGCACTGTGTGTCTGTTGGAGATGATAGAAAATCAGGAAGGTGATGGGAAGGGAGGGGGAGCAATAAAATGTTCTGGAAAAGGGTGCAGTGAAATGGCTGGCTCTCTGAACAGAAACATTCCATATGGCAACATTACAGATCTCACTTGCAGCCTCATAAGCCTCAAGCATTGTGCAGTGCAGTCAGAATGGGCATCCAAACATATTGCTTCTGTATGCAAGCTTATCATTCTGCCATACTATTTCACCCTGAAACGGTAGCCTCTCTCAAATCACCATTGAGTCTATACAACAGGTAAGTACCAAGAATTCTTACTTATTAGAATTGGTCTCAGCTCTAAATGACACTTCCTTATAGCCACCCTGCCATCTCTTCTACCCCAATATAACTGCAACCTACCCATATGTCTGCATTATGTACTGCATTATGTATTGTAATTTCCTAAAGGCTTCTACCACAATGGGCACCATCAGAAACTCAATTTAGCAGGCTTCAGTAGAGAAATATGAAGGGGGAAACATCAGGAATAAACTCTTCCAGAACACAGCCTCATAGACTCAAAAAAAAACACACACAAAAACCTATGGATGCCAACCGTGAAAGTCTTCCACTTCACTTTTAAAAACAATTTTTAAAAGATAAAGTGGGCTCGGTATCCACTGGTGTTTGGTTCCAGAACCCTGTGGATATCAAAATCTGTGGATGTTCAAGTCCCATTAAATACAATTGCATAGTAAAATGGTCTCCCTCATATAAAATGGCAAAATCAAGCTTTGCTTTTTGGTGTTTATACGTTTTTTGAATATTTTTCAAGCCATGGATGCTTGAATCAGTGGATAAAGAGAGCTGGATATGGAGATATGGAGATAAGAAAGCTGGATACGGAGAGCTGACTGTACATGCAATTAAAGCAGTACCACAAGTATGAGGTGCAGTGGTTTGAGTACTGGATTAGATTGCTGGAGACAAGGCCTGTTACAGACAGCCAAAATAAAGCTGCTTCGAGTCACAGTGAAGGTATGGTGTTTCAATGATGCATATGTCCTAAGAGTCCAGAAGCCACACCAAAGCCACACTCCAGTCCTTAGGGCTGGAGCGTGGCTTTGGTGTGACTTCTGGACTCTTAGGATGCATGCATCATTGAAACACCATACCTCCACTGTGACTCAAAGCAGCTTTATTTTGGCTGTCTGTAACAGGCCAAGGGCTTAAATCCCGACTCAGTCATGGAAACTCAGTGGGTGGCCTTAGGTGTAAGTTACACTCCCTTAGCCTATTCCTAAATTCTCAAAGGGCTATGTAAGGTGATACAAGTCTTTCAGACCATTACAGTGGTCAGTTAGGGTTGATGTGTGAAAGCAATAAATCACTTACCAAAAGTCAGTTTCCTTGGATTTACCTTCTCTAAGATTCCTTTTGTTACATGTGCAGTAGTGAGAACTTTTGTATTAATCACATAGTGTGCCAAGACGTCATTGCATTTCTTCATACTGCTGCTAATGGACTAGACTTTGTGAATATAATTCAGTTCAGCTGTTTCTTTCTCTAGTCTTCCTTTGTGACTTTTAAATCCCATATTGTATGTCCAGAGAAACTGAAATGTTCTGCAACTGATTTTTGGGTATCACCACTTCTAATGTCTGTTGTGTCCATTTATCCTTTTGTATAAAGACAATCCTTTATCTACACTCAATTTTTCCAGTGTGGAGTGTAGAGCACAGCATAGGATGGCATATACAATGCGCTTGTGTTTTATGCGGGTGCATCATACACAGCTTTCCGCATACACTGAAAGCCACATCAGAAGAGCCCCTGTGCACCCCAGAAGAACTAATGGGGGAGTGCCCGCCACTGCTGCACTGTGCACTGCAGGCACAAGCCCCATTACTTCCTATGGGGCTCCAGCATACTCTGATCTCCGCGTAAAAGGAGGGCCCACTGTATCATGTTGGAGGAAAAACAAGTGAATGTTCCTCTGATGTTGTCTGTGATATTACTGACCTCTTTTTTCTTCCCCACCTCCTCTCTTTCTCCTTTTTATCTTGAAAGAGACTAACACAGTTACTTCTTTGAGAGAGAATTACTGGCCCAACGCCAGCCAGTGAGTTCCATGGCTCAGCAGGGAGCTAAGCCATGATCTTCCCAGTGCAGCACTCTAAGTTGGGGTGGGGAACCTGTGACTCTGCCCCAGAGGTTTTGGAATTAAATTGCCATAATATTTTACTATTGGCTCTTGTAGCTGCGGCTTGAAGTCCAAAACATCTGGAGGACCAAAGGTTTTCTACTGATACTCTGACAACTACATCTCACTAGCACCACTGCACACGTAACAAGGACATGGCAAAGCAGGAGACCCAGTGTGGGTTATTGGCATGTCATGGCTTGTTGTAGTATAGGTGCTAAATCCAGTCGGTAATCCAAAGTAGAGTAAACCCATTGAATCAACTGGGGGATGTAAGGCAAGATTTATACAAATCCCATTAATTCAAAAGGTTTACTCTAGCTGGTGCTAGGAATTAAATTTAGGCCATGACTACACAAACTCTGTCTCTCTCACTCACACATAGACAGACAAAATTGTGTCATTTTATAAGTGTAGGGAGACAAAAAAGTATTGCATGCCAGTCAGCAATGCAGAACTTCAGAATATGGGTCACCACAGGACTCCTACAGTTATTCATTCCACACTGGCACTAGTGCACAGTAAGTGATTATGGTTATTTTGGAGCATGCTCAGCCTGTCAATGAACAATCACTCCATTGTAGATGCAAAAATTGGAGCTGCTTGTGTTCTGCTGGGCTGTGGTGCTTTTGCACTAAATGCTACACTACTGACTTAACTGGAACTGTTCTGGCATAAAATCAGGGAAATGGAGTGGAAAAAAAGCCCCAGCTTGGATAATGTGTCACATTTTGGAGAAAGTGTTCTGAAAATAACACAATGAGAAGCAAGCTGTTTACAGTAGACCTATTACTGTTATTTATATAAAGCTGTAACCATGCCCAGGGTTTTCTACAAACAGAGGAGAAAGTCTATAACCCAAGTGTTTACTGTCTGAAAGCATCAAAGGGCAAGTGAATGAATCCTGATGATATTGCTAAGTAAGTAGGCTTTTCTTGAGCCAATGATCTTAGGCATGATCACATGGCAATATGTTCACTTGATATCAGACTTACTTCTGTGTATTGCCTGTTTTTAATCTGACACTAAGGGGCTATGCACACCGTCCATAAAGGCCGGCCTGGGGGCAAAGTCAGAGCGTGGCAAACACATGATGCACGCTCCGACTCCGCCCCCAGGCCAGTGTGATGCCATGCACCTCTCCACATAGCATGCAGCATCACTGTGTTCCTCTAGCACTGTGTCCACACGACACAACACCAAAGGAGCACCTTAAAGCTGCAACACCACAGCTATCGCACCCTTTCCAGGGAGCCAAAAGGGTCAGCTTTTTGCAGCTCCTTTTTGCACCCTGGAAAGGCCAGATTGGGGCCACAACGTGTGGTTGCCACAGTCCTGATCCAGCGCAGCTGAAGGTGGCTGCAGGCTATCCCTTAGGGGCAGTCTGAATAGCCTCCAAGTCTGCAATCAGCTAAGCAGGAATTGAGAGTTCTACTTCGTTCATAATTTGGTGATGGAGGATGGTGGTGCATCCTGTGAAGGTACTGTCAAGAAAATGAGAGTATATACTGCAGGTGGTAAAGGGATTCAGATGCTTGAAGTATCAAGACACCTGGAAGAGCACATTGTACTCTGAAAGGAACTCATAAAACTGCTCTCTTAGTAAAATGAGATTTCAGATTATTCTATAGAAGTTGTTCTGAAAGCTGCCAAGTTTTGTAATTCACCATGTTCTACCAGAGGTAAGCTAAGCAAACCTCATTATGGTATGTCTCAGCTCCAGTTAATGATATTAGTCTTCATTTGCTATTGACTGCTGTATTGCAACCCATGTATATACATGGGAACCTTTCTACTTGTGAGCAGTATTTCCTTTTTCTTGACATCCTATTGCCTTGCAACCATCTCGCTTGAATCTGATTTGGGGTCATAATTAAGTATGTTAATCAAGTAAAATGAGAAGATGGCCTTTATTCTAGAGAATACATTGTGATAGGAAAGAAGACGGGGGTTGTAGTTCAGTCTAACCATGGCGCTGTATAGACGGGCCCTATTGGGTGCCATCGTTACGCGCAAGGGGTGGTGCTTCCTGATGCGCCTTGCCCCTCACACGTAACGAGGGTGTAAAAATGGCAACGCCCTATACACATGGGTGCCGCCATTTTGACGTGATGGACGCCTAGTGTCCGCACGTCTTGGTGCCTTGATGATGCTGCAAGTGCAGCTTTTTTCAGCTTCTTTTTGTTGCACAAGGGAGCCATGTTGGTTTGTCTGCTGTGGCACCCTCGCGCAACAAACGAGGGCAGCGGAAGACTGCCCTTTTGGGTGGTCTGTTTCCCGCCTAAGGTGGAGATGGAGAAAGCCATGCTTGGCCACCTTTTCCTTCTCCAAAAGATTGTATAGATGTCTTTTCCCTCTGGAAAGAATTCTGAATATAAGGAGCATGGGAAAGAAGTGACATACCAGTAAGCAATCCTAATATTCACAGTAGGTCAAGGAAAGTAAAGGACAGTCTAGGAAACAAGCTGTCTCTTTCTCGTGTCAATCTCTCTCCACTCTATGCATGAATCTTAGGGACAAAAGTGAATTGTAGTCTGTCCAATAGGAACAAGGTGGGCATAGCTACAATGGCATCCTCTTCATGGATGCAGGACAACAAAAAAGAAGGCATTCACCAGTTGCCATTTCTCACTTCCTAGGACATGGCCAGAAAAACCTGCCTCTGCTTTAGATGAAATCAGTGCCCTCTTAAGGCTAAAGCAGCAACAAGAATAATGTCAGTCATTTTACTATACTGGATATATTTTAAAACTTATGATTTTTTAGCTATCTAAAACTAGAAGAATGATTTGAATTTGCCACTGGCACAACAGTTTTTCACAGATACGCGTAACTCTTGCATAGTGACTCATTTGTTGGTTCAAAGTAAAAAAAAAAAAAAGAAGTTATTTTATTTATACCCTGCCTCTTCTCTGAGGCTGGGATTCAAAGCAGCTTACAAATCAAAATACAAATAAAAAGAAGTACAAATCAAACCAAAATGTAACTGCTGTCATACATATATACAGTATCCAAACATGTCTGAGAAGTTGGTAGGATCAAGAGAAGAGCCTGACCCAAAGATCTGAAGAGTTCAAGCAAACTCATATGGAAAGATACAGACTTCAAACAATAGTACCTACCCAAACTGGCACAGAATATCAATTAAGGGGATAAGTTACAAATAACCAGTATTTCTCCTAGATCAGCCAAGAACTTGCTGAGTGAAAGAAAGCAACTGTGTCCACAGTAATTATCTGTGATTTTAGAACAATAATACTGTTACCTTACAGCACTATTTTAAATATTTTGTATAAATGAACACTTAAAATGTGCTACATAAGTATCACATATCATTTCCAGTACTGAAGTAGTAGACACATTTAGTAGTAGAAACAAGTAGAGTGTTAGGCCTATATCCAGTTGCTAGTCTTAATGACAACAGACCCACTGAATCACTTTCTGAATGATAATTAAATACTTACCTAAGTTGAACTGATTGAGGCCCTATTCAGATGTTGGGTTTTATAGCACAACTATCCAAATAATCTCACTCATGCATTCTGGTTTTTTAATACGCACAATTTTTTTAAATTGGAACTGCATATCTGCAAGTTCTGTTGCTCAGACATGTCAGCAATCATCGATGGAGTTGATGATGTGGCTGTATTCAAAGCACATTCAAGGCACACAGAGTTTTATCCTGATTTATCCTGGGTCTATTTGCATTCGTTATTCACACAGCCAACAATGCAAATCTTTTAGGAAAACTCAGAAAAAAGGCCAAGATTCGATTATTCCAGGTTAATGGGGGGGGGTGCAACCCCCCCAAAACTAAATTGGATGCATTTGAAATACATATGAACAACAAAGATTCAACCCAGATTATACCTGGATTATTTCCACAGTCTGAATAACCCGAGGCAACTGGAGAATATCTAGAACAAACTGGTGCTCAAAATGCAACTACGGCGGGTTACAGACGGGCAAAAAGGGATGTACTCATGACATCATGAAGGTAGAGCCTTCAGACGGGCTTTCCCTGAATGCCGTCATGAACACGCCCCCCCGCACGCCCCAAGCGGGAAGAAGCGGCATTAAAAAGGTGCTGCTTTTTTCCGCTTCTTTTTGATTTGCGGCGTACCTGCGCATCTCCGTCTGTAAGCCCCTGCACCGATACGTCAGAATTGCTACGCCGCAAATATAAGTTGTCGGTTTAAAAGCTCCGTGTCAGCTGCGTCGCATAATGGGTCGGGGTCCGGGACATGCGTGGTTTGCAGTCAAGCTTTAATTGCAACGTCTGCTGCCATGGAGCTGTGGAAGCTGAGGCACAGCTGCGGCGCATTTTAAGCCTCGTAACCCTAACCCTAGAGCCACTTGTGCGCATGCGTTGCTAGAACCGTGGGAAGTTGTAAGTTTTGCCGGCGGATGTTTTGGTTGTAGAAAGTGAAAAGGGAAAGTTTGGGATTTAAAGTGACCCCCTACACACATTCCTGCGCCATTCTCACCTGGGAACGGGCACAGTTCGGCTGCTCCTGGCACAGCTGTGTGGCGGCTCCCCTTTGCCACCAGGCAGGATGGCTCAGCCATCCACCAGCACCCCGAAAAAAGGCAGGGGGACGTCTTGGTCTCATACTGAGACGGCTGACCTGATAGCTATATGGTCCCAGCCAAACATTTTGCAGACACTGGAGCAGTCCTACCTGAATGCTGACACATATCGAGAAGGGGAAGAAGCCATGAGAGCTGCTGCACCGGAACACCAGAATTGCTACGCCGCTACTTTAAGTTGCCCATTTAAAAGCTCCGTCGCATAGTGAGTTGGGGTCTTGGAACATGCGCAGTTTGCAGTCAGGCTTTAATTGCAACGTCCGCTGCCATGCAGCTGTGGAAGCTGAGGCACAGCTGCGGCGCATTTTAAGCCTCGTAACCCTAACCCTAACCCTAACCCTAGAGCAACATGTACGCATGCGCTGCTTGGAAAGTTTGGACTTTAAAGTGCACCCCTACACACATTCCTCTGCCATTTTCACCTAACAATAAAAAACGCTAAAACTGTAAATATTGACATATGTACAAAGGAAGTGAGGGGAGATGGCAGGGGGACAGCGGTGGCAGCGGAGACAGCTGTGGCTGCGCATTGCAGATTCAGCAGGAGCGCGGGGACCAAAGGAGAGGAGGCATCTATGATGCTGCTGACACTGGCAAAGTGCAAGCGGACAAGGATGCCAACACCAGCTGATCACCAGCTGGCAGGAGACCACCATTGTTTTAAAGGGGCTTGGGCACTTTAAATGTGCCCATAGGCTTTCTGCCGCCGCCGCTTAGCGCTGCAGCTGCGAAGCTGCGCACCTCTCATGTGGCAAAGGAGAAAAAAAAGAGACCCCGGAGCTTGAATGTGCCCAAGACCTTTTGATGCCCTCTAAACTTGCCCCCAAAGGCAAAGGGCAACTAGAGAGGGCCTGGGATCAAGGGGCAGGGAGCACTGACAAGGCACTAGGTCCCATGATGTCCCATAAAGACATCATTTCGCCTCCCAGGGCATGTGTTCCCTCCCAGCCCTATCTACTCTATTCTACCCTTCCTGTTCTCTCCTCCCATCATGCCTGGCTCACTGGTCCCCAAACCAGCGATCTCCAAACTCTGTCCTCCCAGGCGTTTGGACTTCATCTCCCAGAATCCCCATCCACCTTGCCCTGTGGTCTGGGATTCTGGGAGATGAAGTCCAAACGCCTGGAAGGACAGAGTTTGGAGATTGCTACCTCACACCACTCCTGCCTAGCTTTAGACTGCACAGTTGTGCCTCATTCACACTCACAGCCACACTGCCGCAGTTGCGCATAATTAACCACACAATTTTTTTTAAAAAAAATAAACTTTTTTATTAACAATAACAATAAAATTTTTTACTATGTACATATATACAAAGGGAAGGGGGAGGGTGAAGGGGGGTGGTGAAGGGGGGATGGCAGAGGGGGCAGGGGAGGGAAGCTGCTTCAGGGAGGGGGAGGAGGCGGTGGGGCGGGCAGCCAGCGGAGGAGTTCCTGGAGGGTCTCTTCCATGGAGGACACTCTCTCCGCCAGCTTGTCCACTTTCTCCTCCAGCGCAGCGAACCTCCTCTCCGTCCGGTTCTCTGTGGGGGGAAAAGAAAGAGGATGGTTAGAATCAGCCTGTGCAGCCCATCACCCTCTCCCACAGGCAGGGTTTCTGGGTGCCCCCACTCCCTTCCCTGGGTTCACCTCTACACTTACCTTGCTGCCGGGCTTGGAGGACACGATCCAGGGCACTGGCATCGAGGGCCAAGTGCCCTGGCTGTCCTGGCAGGCGGCAGCTCGGCCCAGGCTCCTCTTCCTCGGCAGCAGCAACAGCAGCGAGGACTTCAAGCCCTGCAAAAGAGGAAGGAAAGGCCCAAGTTACCATGCTGGCATGGCAGACGAGGGCACAAGTGTCGTGGGGGCTGCAGTCAGGCAGCTCCCACCCCTCAACCTGGGGACCTACCTGCCGCCAGAGGAGCCTGCTCTGGCTGCGGAGGGGCCACAGCAGCTGGTCCTGGCTGTGGCCCACCCTCGGGGACATCCTCGTCCCCCAAGGATGGTGGAGAGGGCGACCTGGCAGGGTGCCCTCCCTCCCTCCGCCTCCGCCTCGGCCGCACGCCTGCAGAAGGGAAGAGGAGGGATGGCATTGGCACCATGCAGGAGGGACAGGAGGGCAAGGGAAGGGTCAAGGAGGGTAGGACAGGGCATGGCAAGAGCTCTGGCTTACCTGGAGGACGGCGATCTTCTGGTCTGGGCCGATCTCCCCTGATCCACAGGTCCTTCAGCCGCGAGAAGAATGGTGGGTGCCTGTCAACCGGGGGCGCCTCTCCGAAATCCTCCAGGGTTTCAAAGAATGCTGCCTTGAGAGTTTTAAATTTAACTCTGCATTGGTGCAGCGTTCTTTGAAACCCTTGGTTTCGGAGGGCACGAGATGCCTCGAGAAAATGCCCCCGGTTGGGCTTGTTGGTGCTAGCCATCACCCTTCTCGCAGCTGCCTGTGGCATCAGGGAGTCCAGGAGGATCCCGACCTCCTCATCGGTCCAATAAGCGATTCGGACCGGGACCCTCCTGCGTGGCGCTGTCATGTCGATCGCCGTCCTGGGGTCTTGCACAGTTGCGCACGGGTATATATGGGCACCTGCGGCTCTGGGCCGTTAGGCCAAGGTGGTCCTAGTCCAATGAAAGCTTTCAGAGGAGCAGTTTGAATCTCTCCCCCAATAGATGCCCTCTGGGTGCCCCATTGATACATTCAAATGGGCCATTAGGAAAGCTTGAATTTGAGGGGGATTGATACATTGTCAAAGGGGCAATTGGCAGTTGGAGCTGATGTATCTTTTTGCCCCAGGAAAACAGGCGCCAGGAGACCTTTTGTGTGTGTGTGTATTTGTGTGTGTCCCCCTCAGGCACATGGCAAAACATGCCCACAGCACAGATCAGGAATGATAGGCAGACTCAAACTGTGGATAATGGAATACATTTATTCATGTGCTTATGCTATTACAGTACAATGCACTCTGACATCACAGATGATGGCACAGGAGCCATCCTTCAGATTCTCCTTGTCAGAAAAAAATCTGCCAGGGCATTCCTCACAGTCTCTCCTGCTTTCTTCTTCTCTTTCTCTTCAAGGGGGTCATGAGCCACTTCCGAATGGGGTAGGCACAGTCAGCCAGTATCAGGGGCCCGATCTGCTGGCCTGTGATGTTGATGCTGGGGTTCCCTGGCACATAGATGCCAGCCTCCATGGCCTCGTAGATGAGAGAAAGTTTAAAGGGGCTTGGGCGCTTTAAATGCGCAGACAGGCTTTCTTTTGCCGCTGCTTAGCGCTGTAGCTGCGCAGCTGCGCATCCAGTAGCCGGCAAAAGAAAAAAAAAGCCGCGGTTTGGGCCGCCCGTGCGGAAGCTGCCTCTCTTTTTGCAGCGTCCTCCGAGGCGGCGGTATGGAAGCTACGGGTCCGAAACGGACCCAGGTGAGGCGTCTTCACTGCCCCCCCGTGTGGAAGCTCCAACACCTGAAGCACGCCCCCGGGGCGGGCCGTCTGGAGGCTCCACATTCAGCTGAATACACCTCCAAGACGTCCTCCCCTGCCCGTCTGTAACCCGCCTACAGCTTCCTTGACAGATGGCCATCCCACCTCTATTTAAATATTATCAAAAAAGAACCTACCAGAAGGATGGGGAATGTGTTGTCCTTTAGATTTGGCTACAGCATCTATCATCCCTCAAAATGTTGATTTAGACTGATGGGAGATGTAGTCTAGCAACATCTGGAGGCCCCTAACCCAGTTTATCCCCACCTCCAGAGGTAGTCTGTTCCAAAGTTTAAGGTGCTCTTACATTAAGGGAAACTTCCCAATGTTCTGTTATCATCTTTGCCCTTAACCTTCAATGTTAACATACTCGGCTCTTTCAACCATTCCTCACCAGACTTGATTTTGTGACCATGTTGAACACTGTTCCCTTGAAGGTGGTCCAACTTGAATAGAGTACCGTGGACATAAAGTAAAATGGTAAAATATCTGGTTAAAATGCAGGAATGTGCATTCAATATACAGTGGGCCTTTGGTATCTGCTGGGGTTTGGTTCCAGGACCCACAATTAATACCAAAACCTGTGGATGCTCAGTATATACAATACTGGTTCCAATATATAGCATAATAAAATGGTAAAATCAAGGCTTCTCTTTTGGAATTTAGATATTTTGGGGATCTTTTCAAGCCATAGACAGTACACACAGAGTTCATGCTATAACTCAGTAATTCTTAAAACATCTGAATGTCAGACTACACATCTCTAAGACGCAACATATATCGTCTAACGGCATCTTTCCTGGATACATTTCCAAGCCAAAGCCTTCTACCCTAGCCATTTTTTGACTGAAGGTAAAAACAACAATAGAGCCAGCATGATGTAATGGTTTGAACATTGGACTATGACTCTGGAGAGCAGGGTTCGAATCCCAGCTCAGGCATAGGGACCCACCTTGAGCAAGTCACACTCTCTCGGCCTCAAGGGAAGGCAATAGTAAACCTCTGAACAATCTTGCCAAGAACTCCCTGGATGACCTTGGGCATTAATTATATTATTATTATTATTATTATTATTATTATTATTATTATATCTTTGCACATACCTACATAATGAGCCATCTTGGAGGTGGGGCCCAAGTCCAAACAAAATTCATTTATGTTTCGTATACTCTGGAGACCGGGGTTCGATTCCCAGCTTGGTCATGAAACCTATTGGGCAAGTCACACTCTCTCAGCCTCAGGGCAAGGCAAAGGTTCGCCTTAGGGTTTCCATGGGTCAGAACTGAAGGTGCACAACACACACCGCTGATGCACATAGACTGAAGGCAATTTTATGCAGTAGTTTGAATAGGTTTGTGTACATGCACAGAAATCTGTAGCTATAGTTATTGGGTTTTGTGTGTGTTTGTGTGTTCTCAACACTGGTTGCCTTCAGGTTGTTTCCAATTCATGGCGACCCTAAGATCATGGGGTTTTCTTGGGAAGTTATTCAGAGGAGATTTGCCATTGCCTTGCCCTGAGGCTGAGAGAGTGTGACTTGTAGCCCAAGGTCACCCAGTTTCCATGCCCGAACCGGGATTCGAACCCTGGTCTCCAGAGTCCCAGTCCAACGTTCTAACCACTAGGCCACTCTGCTTCTAACGCCCCAAAGGGCGGAGGGGAGCAATCGTAGGGGAGCGTGTGCGCATGCGTACTGCTCCCATGCTGTGCCTCGTACAATGTGCTGCTGCGGCGGCGGCGGCTGGTATCTTACCTCCAGCTAACAGCAGGGGAAAAGAAGATGAACGCGTCCCAGTATGCAAATTTGCATACCATCCCTCCTCTCGCTGCTCATTGGAGGCCGGGAAGAGGGGCGTGACCGGATATGTAAATAGAACCCGGCGTTTTGAAGAAAGGGAAGGAAGGAGGCGAGGGAGAAGAAGGGAAAAAAAGGCAACCGGCATCGAGAAGGAAGAGGCGTGGCTAAGGAGTGGAGGAGGCGGGGCCATATTATATCAAGTGGGTGCGGCCTGGATGCAAATAGCAGCCCGAGTCGCTCCCGATTGGAGGAGACGGGGAGGGTGGGCTGGGCTATGCAAAGTCTCCGAAGGCACCGCCCCCCTCTCTACGCCCCGCCCCATTGTTTAAAAGACGCTGCGCCTGCGCAGTGACGGGAAATAAGGACTTAGTCTGTTACACAACTGGCTGCTCCTCGCGGCTGGTGGTGGAGTTGAGGGGGCTGCGCGTTCCCTTCTTCGGCCTCGAGTCTCTCCTTAGGCGCCTCGCCAGGCCTTCCCTTCCTCCCCAACACCCGCCTTATACGCTGCTCTATAGGCCATGAGTGGGGACCAGCTGCACAACGACTCCCAGGTAAGAGGCCTCCCCACACCTGGGCCTAGCCTCTATTTGGGGGATCCCCTTATGAGAGCCGCCAGATAAGGGCCATTTAACCTCAGAAGCAGAAGCAATCGGGGAAGGGCACTACAAGCCCCTTTCCTGGAGAGGTTTGGGAAGTGAGACTAAAGGGAAGAAGAGGACCCATTGTCTCCCTTCCCACAATCATGGGCCTTGCAGTAGTAATAGTAATAGCTGCTGCTGTTATTGAAGGGGGACCACCCCTCTTTCTTTCTCTCTCTCTCTCTCTCTCCAAACCCAACAGCCCCCACTTTTTTTCTGGGGGCCACCCTCAAAGCTTCCATATTTTCCACCTTCAAATGGGGGCCTATTAATCCTTGTTAGGACCCCCTTCAAATGGTGGCTTATTATCCCTATGGAGTCTGGGTCTTAAAACCCCAGAAGGGCCTACCCTTAAGGGTTTTTTTTCGGGGGGGGGTTGCAGGGAAATATATCTCAACCTCTTGCTTACCCTTCCTCCCTTCCTTCCTTCCTTCCTTCCTTCCTTCCTTCCTTCCTTCCTTCTGAGGAGGGAAAGGCAAAAGGTTATTGGGGTTTTGGAGGGGGAGGCTCACCTCCATTTTTAAAGGGCATCTAGGATACACAAAAAGGGGCTTTGAAGGGGGCCTTCCTGGGAAGGAAGTGGCTGAACCAGGAGGGCCATGCTTAGGTTTGGGAGGGGAATACGATTCAATATCTTGCTTATTCTTCCTTTGAAGGAGGGGGGGGGGAGAAAAAAGGCAAAAGGTTGGATTTGGGGGTAAGTGGGACACAAAAAGGGTGTTTTTAGGGGTGTGTTTGAACCAGAAGGGCCATACTTAGGGGTTTTTTTGGGGGGGGGCTGTAAGGAAATATGCCTCCACATCTTGCTTTTTAGGGTTTTCTGTTTTAAAGGGCATGTAAGAAACACAAAAGGGTGTTTTTGGGGGAGAGCCACACACGAGGAAGGAGGTGTTTGAACCAGGAAGGCCCTACTTAGGTCGGGGGGGGGGGTTGGTAGGGAAATTGTGTATGTATATATCTATATATATCTCCTTAAGTGTATCCTTTCCCTGAGATACATTTAGGGTTTCAAGGGCCATCAACTTAATCTTTCCTTTAACCTTGGGGAGGCCTTTTTAGAGACCTTTTGGGGGCTGTGAAATAATTCTTAGATCCTGCTTCTTCTCTCTCTCTTTAAATTAAATAAAATCCCCTTTTTCCCCCCAGATCGATCCAGACTTCCGAGCGAATGGTGAGTGGCTTCCAGATTTGGGGAAGGGGCGAGGAGGGTTTCCTGGTCTCTGCCTGCCTCGCATGCCTGCCTTGCTGAGGATGGTGGAAAGGACAGACATGGCGTCCCAGAGACTAAGTCCCGTCTCCTCTCTGACTGGCCCCATTGTTCCCATCTGACTCCCTGATGCTGGGAAAGCTTAGGGCTGGGGGGCCATCTGGCCCCCTATTTCCGCAGTGAGGGCTTCGGAGACCCTGGCTCTGGCCTCCCTGGGTGCCTCTGGGCCTCTCTTGGGCTCGGATTCCCCCTGGAAAGTCGCCTTGTCGACGGTGGGGACTTAGTCTCTGCGCCATTTTCTTTTTCTCTCTCTCTCTCTCTCTTCCCTGCCTGTCTCTCCTTCTCCTCCTCCTCCTCCCTCGAGCTGCTGCTGCTGCTGCTGCTGCTGCCCACAAGGAGCCTCCTGCAGAGAAAACATGAGAAATAAACCACCATCATGTTCCAAAATAATCCTCCCTGAAGTGGGGGGGGGGGGGGGAGGGAGGGGGCCCTTTCAGCTTTGGGCTGGCTTTTCAGAAGGAGTACTTGGGGGATTTTTAGTAGCCTATACCTCTTTATTATGCTCTCCTCCTTCTTTCTCTTCTTTTTTCTCCTCCTCTTCCCCCAGTTCTGTTTCTTTTAATCAGTCCCCCCTTTTTTAAAAGCCTACCTCTTTTTTCTCCCCCCCTCTTTTTCTCCTCTTTCTCCTCCCCCCCCCCCCCCGTTTTGTTTCTTTTTATCAGTCCTTTTCTCTCTCTCTCTCTTTCCCTCCTTCTACAAAAGATGGTTGCAACATGTTGCTCTTGGAACAGATATGCTTTGTCTTTTTGAATATATAAATGACATATTTTTAAAAAGACCCAGTGGGGCTTCATTATTATTATTATTATTATTGCTGGGTTTTAACATTATTTATTTTATTATTTATTTTATTTACAGTATTTATACCCCACCCTTCAACCCTAAAGTCTCCCAGAGTGGCTTTATTTATTGATTGATATTATTATTTTATTTAATAATTTAGCTGCCTGGGTGGGCCTTTTTTAATTCCTGGGTTTAAAAAGTTATTTATATAATAATAATACTTTTTTATTTATATGCCATCTCCCCACCAGGATGGAGGCAGCTTACAAAACAGACCAAAATATAAAACGATCCCCAAAAATTGTTTCCCTCCCTCCCTTAAACATAAAATCCCCCAATATTAATAATAATAATAAATAACATTTAAAATATTACAAATACTTCCAAAAAATTATATCCTGCCTTTTCTCCTGCAGTGGGACTCAAGGTGGATCACGACATATCTAATAATAATGATAATAATAATAATAATACAAGGTTAAAACTTTGAGTACAAAAATTAAAAAGAAACACTACCAACAGCTAAAACATAGATTAAAATCAGCCTAATTCAAAGCAATAATCATTTTTTAAAAAGTTACAATCGTTCCAGAAAAGTATCCAGCATCACTTTGCTAAACTTTGATAGCTGTCTGTGGTTCAGTTATAAAAAGCAACAGGAGATGAATATCTTTTTTTATCTTACACTTTTTAGAAAAGTGTGTTTTGGGGGAAGAATGCCTTTCTTTCTGTTGTTGCCAGTGTTTCTGCCACTGTTTAATGGGAAGGTTTCTCTTTCCTTCAAATGGAGGAGATAAAGTCTGGAGGAGAATCTACTACAGTTGAAATAACATCAGCTGTCAAATGTCAAGATTGCTTACTTTTTTAAGACCTGCATTTCAACTTAGTGTTTTTGCCTTTTAGGTGCTTTTTGATTTTCTGCTGCTTTCATGAAACGTTCTCATGTTCTTCTATAACATGTGTGTTGGAGCTTATAAATTGTTTCAGTTCCCTCTGACTGTGTATAAATATACAAAGTAATCTGTGATAAATGACATGTAGACTGTAACACAGATATTCTTTCTGTTTGTATGCTGAAACATTTCTGTTCAGAACATTTCTGCTGGGCGATTTAGACTTAAATCCTTTAGTATATATATATATATATTTTAAAAAGCAATATATTGCCCTTGGCTATGCTGGCTAGGGCTGCTGGGAGTTGTAAGCCAACAATATCCAGAAAGCCACATAAGTACCACCCCTAAGAAACATGAATAAATGTTTCACAGTCAGTTCATACAGGATCTGAGTTATCCTTAGGAAGTTATCAGACAAGGGAAAGGGTGGAAATATAATCCAATGGCAATCTGAATGCAATCATGGGGTTTAGCGTTATTGCATGATAGACTACCACACGCAATTTCTGGCAATGGCAAGCAATTTTTGGGCAATGGGAAGTCAGTTCGAACGCAATTCGAATTCACGTAAATTCTCTGAACTAGCAAATTCACGTGAATGCGTTCTGGCCCCACTTTCTTTTCATTCGAAATTAAGAGAAATTCCTCCCATGTGATAAACTCCTTAGAGATATAAAGAAACTGGAAAAAAACAGAGCCTCCCATGACACCCAGAATCTGGGATAAAGAAAATCTGTTAAAAACTGACTTGAGTGGGCTTTTAATTGTGCCCTCTGTGTTGAGAATAGTCTTTTTAATGAATTTTAATGTTTTTAACTTTTTTAATAGTTTAATTGTCTTTTTGAAAACTTGTATATTTGTTTAGTTTTAAGTTTGCACAGTTTTTAAACATGTTGTGAACCAACTTGAGTCCCATTTTTGCAAAAAGGTGGGATGTAAATAATACACACACACACACACACACACACACACACACTGCCCAATCCTCAACTGGAGTTCAAAGAATTGCTTATATGTAGGTGATTTATTTTATTTTATGTGCCACTCTGTTAAGATCATCCACTGACTAATATATAAATGCATAGACTGTGAATGTCTTTTGTTTTGTGCTCTAGGGGACAATTCGTTGCTAAATGTGTGCTTAAGATTGATTTTAGATGTCATTCATTTCGGTGGATGTTGACTCTTCTAGCTTGTTATTAGTATCATAATAATAATTATTAATAATGTTTATTGAACATACTAGAGTGGGGCAGTGGCTTGAGTGTTGAACAAGGGTCCAAAACACACTGCAGAAATAATCCTGTTTGAGACTGCTTTAACTGCCCTTGCGTAGTGCTAGGGAATTATGGGAACTGTAGTTTTGTGAGACATTTAGCCTTCTCTGTCAGGGGGCTTTGGTGCCACAATAAACTACAATTCTCAGGATTCCCTAGCAATGAGCCAGGTCTCAAACTGGATTATGTCTGCGGTGTGTTTTGCACCTAGGCCTCTAAAGACCAGGGTTTGAATCCATGCTCAGGCATGCAAACCAAGTGGGTGGCCTTGGAAAAGTCACACTCTCTCAGCCCCAGAGGAAGACAATGGCAAAAACTCTCTGAATAAACCTTGCCAAGAAAACCTCATGATAGGGTCAACTTGAAGGCACTCAACATCTCTGGAGTCTTGAAACCCAGGGACTGAATGTTGGTCCTGGTTCTTCCATCTCAGCATAGGCCTGTTACTTTAGTGAAAAATAGTATCTTGTCCTTAGGACGTGAAAATATTTTCCTAGATTTTTTATTGGGTATTTTTAGCACAAATCCAAGTGACTTAATATTGTATGAGAATTGGCCACAGAAGACCCAACCATCCTTTGTCTTTTGGTGTCACTTTAATTGTTCACGTAACCACATGATCTTTCATGTTGTTTAAGGAATGCCCTTTGTCACCTTGCCACAAAGTTTGAACTTGTTTTTATGTCAGGATGCTATAATATACCTATACTATTTTGAAGAACCCTTGTTTTCTCAGTCATACTGTGGTGAATTTGGTATTTTAAATAACTGTTTCTATTCTAGGTAAAGCATGGAAGAATGAACTGTTTGTTTTATCTTGTTTACTTACATGTTGGTTCTGTTTTGTGATTAGTCCTATATTGTATTATTTTAATACATTGTATACAATATATTGTAACTATTGTAAAACTGACTTTAAGAGGATAATTTATCCTGAATACCTGCTGACTTAAATTATATTATTACTTATAGCAATGTAAATTTTCTCTGGCGTCATTATATACTATTTTTAAGAAATCTGCCATTTCCCTTCCAGTTTCCTCCTCTTAATTGTTTAGATGCCTCATAAAATGAAGGCTTTGGTTTTAAAAATGTTAAAGCTGTTTAAACACATAAGTAGCAAGCTGTTGTCTCTTCAGTCACATTTGAGGCCATTGATGAAAAACAGCCACTGCCTGTTAGGTGCTGAATATGTAATGACAATACCTATATGCATTTGATGAAGGAAATCATTTTGCAGTAACACACAGCTATGTCTGCTTGTGTGAATGGTTTCTGATATCAGAAGCTAAGAAAAGAATAGCTATGGATTCTCAAGTTGATGGGAGATGTTCCAGGAACACTACTGATTGATGCCTGCGTATAAATGAAATGTGTGCCTTGGCATGTTTTAGCTAATAAAATAGTTTTAAAGAAATAGTCTGCCATAAGTTTAGGTTGGTATAGCCCAGCAAATTGTGCTGTCCAACACTTATATAGGTATTGGTAGAATACAAGTGCTCTGGGTATCACTTGACCCACCACATACAGGCAAAATGATGTGGCTTAAGGCCACATTGGGGGGGAGGGTGCAGTTTACATGATGCACACCCCAAATGCAGCCTGAAGCCATGGTGAGGCTGCATCCTTTGCAAAGAACCAGGCCAAGAAGGAGCAGATGAAATCCAGTCCTTCTGGTGGCCCAGTTGAGGACCTTAGTGGCAGCCCAGATTAGACCAGACACATGTGGTTGCCACAGTCCCGACATGAACGGCACCAGCATAGTCTCCTGTCACTCTATCCCTTCTGCTTCAGGCCTTAAAATACTTTATTTAATTTTATTTATTTATTTTTCCCATACTCTTTAGTACTGGGTCTAATAATTATGCTTAGAATAATCTTCACAGTGATTTGCAAGATGTATTTTATGCATTATATATACCACCTGGGTAGGTTATTTCTAAAAACTAGTTCAAATGGTGAAGTACTTTGGCAAGATGTCTTATCATTTTTTATTATTTTATTATGATCAATTGATCAAACATCAACAAACAGCAATCACATACAATAGTTAATAATTAAAATTTCACTTATAAAATTATATTAAAAAGACAGAGGGAAAAGTATAATAAAATAAGATAATTGTAAATGCATGAAATCATTATAAAATTGTAACAGACTAATAAGTATTACAAACTTAAGAGACTATCTTCGTTGCGCAGTGTCTCATCATTGTATAATTTCAAGTTGCTAGAGGAGAATTGCGTGCTTGTATATTTCTCCCCACATTAAAACTACTAGGTTTAAGATTATTTCACACCATTCCCCTCCACCATAAGGCCCTCCAAATGTGTTTGGTTGGGAATGCTGGCCTTTGTAGTTCAACACATCAGGAAGATTAACCTACATAATCTTTCCTCATTGAGATCCTAGCATTCAGATTTAGATATAAATTATTGGAATTGACATGATACTGTTCAAATAATCACATAATTATTGAGTTGAAAAATGCCTCAAGAATCATTTAGGGTCAAACCAACTCCCTGCCAGTTCAGCAGTCCCCAGTTAAAAAGAATACTATAACCATAAGATCTTATAATCGGAATCTGCTTTAAGGCATTAAAAATAATTCTGCATTTAAACTTCAAGCATAACCAACAATCCTGTGTAATTTTATATATGGTTACAGGATAACATGTGCAGCCTTTATATTTTCTAAAAGCTTTCTGCTACTTTGAACTTTTGAAAAAGGATCTTTTTAAGCTTTAGTCTTTGTTAACTTCTGGAGGCAGATTAGTCCTAGAAACTCTTCTTTCTCGCAAGACTTGATCATTTGGAGAATGGGGTTTGCAGAAAATTGTTCAAATATTGAGTCATTCAAATGCTATGCAAGTGAAAACAAATGACCTCCTAGATTATTAAGGAAATGTATGTGTGATACATATCCTTCCATGGGTATGATTCTTTCATATGTGTTTATATGTTAGGGTAATTCTTCCCCCACAAACTATTAGTGACTCTCACATGCCCCTCAGTCATTGCAGTATTTGTGTTATGTAGTTGTTTTATCATTTTACAGATAAATATAGAATTTGCCAATGATGTGGACTCCTAAGAGGGCATCATCCTGGTGCCTTATGCTAAGTTTTTTTTGTGGAGTGCAAAATACATTGTGGCTTTTTCTTGGCATAAAATCCAGAGGAAAATTCCCTGGCAAACTTCCATAAATTTCCCAAGCAAAATTTTTCCCTGAGTAAGTTTTCCTTTCAGATGATTGGTGATAAGAGGGCAGTATTCAACAGTAGTGGAACACCAGTGAAATACATTCTGTGGACTTGAGCAAATCTTTCTGAAATCCCTGCCTTTTTTTGTAGTACATATTTGTTAAAACCTCTCACTGAAGCACATTTACTTACTTGGAGTTAAGTTGCATTCAGTTCAACTGGATTTGTTCCAAAGTGCATAGGCTTGATGGTTTCCCACATGGGCAGATTGAATGGAATAAAACAGATTCATAGAAAATGCTGTCAGTGGCCAGGAGGCATGATGGCTGTATATTACTTCAACTTTTCCTGTAGATAGCATTTACTAGGGAACACAAGCAAGATGGTGCCATTGCATTCACGTCCTACTTGTGGTCTTCCTTTAAACAGCTGTTTGGCCATTGTTGGAGTAGAATGCTAGGCAAGTGGGCCTTTAGTCTGAACTGCAGTATTTGCCTTATGTACTTAGCTCTTAACAGTTACTTCAAAAATGTGAAGATCTATAGAAATCAGGCAATTCTTGTGGCTACATTATTGTTTATATGATAGTTGTTGTGTAACCTGCATTGTTCAGGGTGTGAGAATGGCTTTTTAAATGTAAACAATATTAAGCCTGAGTAAACTGCAACCTGTTTAGGTGCATGGAACACATCTACTTTTAAGCTGGTTAAGCTCACTTGTAAACAGTAACTAAATAGAGGGGGGGGGAAATAACTACAAAAATACCACATGGATCATCTTAATTAAATTCACATGGATCACCTTACAATCATAGTAGTAGATGTCCATCTCTGATATTTCCAGGAAGCAAATTATTTTGAAAAATATGACTTTGTCATTTCCCTAGTCAGCTAGCTATCAGGAAGTCATTCCTTTTAACAAAAAATGTGAATTGCAATTGTGTCAATGCAGTAATGGTCAATGATAATGAAGGTTGCAGTTTTGATCTCGCCTCTTCAGGGGTTGTCTTTTTACTTCCCTTTTATCAGGCTTTGCAGCTAAATGATCATGTGATCCTTAGCAAGCTGCTTAAGTTCTTTGCCTCAGTTCTTCATATTTAAATTGTGGATAAGCTAAGTGGGCAACGATATTGAAGATTTTCCCTTTACACTGTTGAACTCATTGGCTGAGTGTCTGGTGGTAAGTTGAGTTAGGGTTGCTTGATTATAATATATAATATATAAGATTATTAGTAATAATATATAAGATTATTAGTGGGGTAACTAATTCTTAAAAGAGAAACTTGCATTGCTTCCTGTTTGACAGATTTACTACGACTTACTCAAGTTAGATTTCAAATTGTGTATGCAGTACTTGTCTCATTAGCTAGTGACAGTCCTTTAATACTCTGTCCATACGCCTCCTTTCATTTTCTGGAGTAAATGTGTTCCATTTCCAAAGAAACCTAGCTTCGAACTGTGTCACTGGATTCAATGCGCATCATTTTTAGAACACCAGCATTTAATGCAGCCATTCAGAATATAAAATAAGAGTGTATGCAGCTCAAGTTCTGGCTTTTAAATTGTACAGTCATCCCTCCATATTTGTAGATTTGATATTTGCGGATTTGATTATTCACGGATTTCATTAATATGTACTCTCTAGGACTGTCTAGGTCAGGGGTAGGCAACCTACGGCCCACGGGCCGGATCCGGCTCGGCAAGACCTTGGGACCGGCCCCAGCCCAGTCCTGCCGCCGATTGCCACCGGGGCCTTTGGCCTCTCATGCGGGGGAGCAATTGTCCATAGAAGCCTCAGAAACATGCATTTATATTAACATTTTTAAAATAATCGGCAATTTTTTTCGTGTTTCCTCCATTTTTAAAAAAAGGTGTCCTCCATTTGAAAATTTTGTCCTACATTTGTCCCGGTTTATTTATTTAATTTTTAAAAAATTATTTAATCATTTATTTTTTGGTTTCTGTCCCTCAGACAACTGGGGGACAGCAACCCGGCCCCCGGCTCAAAAAGGTTGCCTACCCCTGGTCTAGGTCCTCCAGTGCAACTCTGTGGTCAACTTTAACTAAAAGTTGCACTGAAAGACCATTTGTAGCTACTCCAGTGCCATTCTATGGTCAGTGTATGTTGGACATTGACCACAAAGTTGCACTGGAGGACCTAGAGATTCCTAGAGAGGTGTCCTCCCAGGTAAAAACAGTGTTTTTGTTATTTGCGGTTTTTCCATGTTCACGGGGGTCTTGTTCCCCTAACCCTAGCGAATCATTTGTTTAAGAAATTCTGATGGGTTAATAAGGAACTTACTGAAGTTATCTCAGTTACCCAAGTCCCACTTATTCCACAAGTCATAAATCGGATTTGTGGCTGTTAAATTAGAATTTGAAGTATGACTTCTAAGTTACAACAGCTGTCTTAATCTTATACAAAGCCACATACAAATGCAAATATTTGCATAAGGCCAAAGTGTACATTTGTATCTTCAGGCATTTGTTGAGTAGCTGGATTCTATTCATTTTCTTAGTTGCACTGTCAGCGCAAAGTGTAGAAATTACAATAACTACTTGACATATAAGTCTATTAATTTCAATGGAGAATATTTTTGCAAGTAAGTCCTGGTAATTTTCTGTGTCATTCACATCAATATTTTAATGGCATCATAGATTTAGCATAAGAGAAAGGTGGTTTGCTTTGGCCTAAAAATGATTTCCAGAAACAATTGATTAAAATACACTAAAACTGCTGCCTTGGAAGGTGTCATCCACCTTGTCTCATGAAAAAATGAACTTTTGACGTTTATCTAGTTTTATACATCTTTCCTTCCTCCCTATGCCTTCTAGAAGTGTAACGAGTATCTGTAAGACCATTTGTTCTGTACTCATTGCATGATACTTTAGTTCTGCTTGGGTTTACAAGGAAGAGCAGTATCTTTGGTGCTTTACTGACCGCCCAAAAGGGCGGTCTGCCGGCGCCTGTGTTTGCTGCGTGAAGGAGCTACAGCGGACAAACCGCACGGCTCCTCCGCGCAGCAAAAAGAAGCCGCAAAAAGTGGTTTCTTTTTGCTGTGCCATTAAGACGCCGCAAAGCGCCATTGGCGCATTTGCGGCGTCATAATGGCGCCAAGACATGTGGACGCTAAGCGTCTGCTATGCCAAAATGGCGGTGCACATGTAGAATGGGCGCCGCCATTTTGTATGTGCTTGGCACGTACTAGGGTTAGGGGCGTCCAGAAAGGATGCCCCTTCCTAACCCTAGTACGTGCCGAGCATGTACTTTTTGGTGGTGTTGGAACCTGCCTTTCTTTGACATAAGGATTAAGTGTTGGAATGTGGTTTTCCCATCATAATCCATATAACACACTTCTGTCCAAGTTTACTTAGCATTAGATATGGTATAGAGAAGAGACAAAGTCTAGGAATGCTGAAAAGAAATGATTTTATTATTGAAAGTAGCCGAATGTCTTTTGGCTTGTAAACATTTTTATGGCCTCCTTCAGCTGTTTTGAAAAGAAAAAGAGACAATATCTATGTAACAGTAACTATAATAGGAGACAAATTAGCTTGCAAACTGAATTATATGTACATGTAACTTACATCAGACTTCCAGTCCTCTTTGCTTTTACATAGAAGTAGAACCCAGTCTGATATGCATGTAAAGAATTCTATTTTCAGTGGAAGTGCAATACGTAGTATTCTTCTTTTCATGAAATTTTCAGAGGACATCATGAGACTAATACACTATTTGAAATTAGATTTTGTCAAAGCAGTGACACTAAGTTCTTCCTGATAATCCTTAAATGTTTTTGTTAGGTGTGGGGGTGTGGTTAGGTACGTGTACATTTGTCCAAAAAATCCTTAACACACACAGAGGGGTTGAGTAGATTCCCACCATTACAATTACCAAACTACTTGAAAGTATACATTCCTGCATAGTATGGATACACTGTTATGACAGCCTGAAAAAAAATTGTTTGTATCCTAATAATGAGCATCCCTTTCTTTGGCAAATTTTAAGTGCAACTAGATTTGGTCTCTACCCCAGGATTCCCAATAGGATGTAATGTGTGCTGCATCTGAATTACAGTTTCCTAGCGGTCTTACATTTCTGTTAAAATTATGTCTCCTCATTCTGGAGTGGCAGAGGTATCGTGTGAATAATAAGCCCCTTATGATGGAAGAAATCATTCTTAAGGATAAAATTATTAATAGTGTTCAGTTCAGTGGGTAGATAAAATATTTCACACCAGTGATATTATTCAGATCTTGAAAGATCCTATGAAATACATTACAGAATAATTTTATATACACACTGAAATAATGGTTGAAGCACAGGCTTATCATACAGGTCAACTGACCAGTTGTGTTTCCCTGTGTTGTCTTGCCACTTGTTTATATGTTTAAAATATTATTGCACATACAGATTTGGTGTAAAAGAATCACTTGTTTAAATTGTGATGCATAGAGTAGCCCTCAAGATGATTTAAGGAAAGAGAGACAGGAAGGAAAAATCATAGAACTCACAAGCATGAAAGGAACTATAATTTACTAAGCTAAGGCAGGTGTGGGCAACTGTGGTGGGTCTGGAGCTCACTTTCTGCCTCTGGACTTCTGAGGGTCCACAAATTGAATGATTCCCCAGCACCAGAAATTACTTCACTTTTAGTGTTTTTTTTTAAATTGAGTCTTTAAAAAAAAATACTAAACTATTCAGGGTGGAAGTCTTGCAGTCTTTTAAAAAGGGTGAATTACCACTGTTGTAGACTTTGAAGAAAGGTAGGTCACCCTAGAGCCAGACAGATTCAAGGTGATCCAAAGCCACAAAAACAGCTTTGAAACCACATGCTGCCTTGGGGCTAAACTTTGCCCACCTTTGAGCTAAGGTCAGTTTCATAGATCATATAGCAACAAATCTGGCTTACCTATAAGATTTACAGTCAGCCAGAGATGCAACCTGTCCCATTCTTAGACAAATGCATTTGTAAAATACTGTTATCAATTGCCTTCAAGTCATTTCTGACTTATGGTGACCCTAAGGTGAACCCATCACAGGGTTTGCTCAGCAGAACTTATCAGAGGGAGTTGCTTTTGCCTTTCTCTGAGGCTGAGAGTGACTTGCCCAAGGTCACCCAGTAGGTTTCCATGGCTGAATGGGGATTCAGATCTTGGTCTCTCAGTGTCCTAAACCAACACTCAAACCACTATACCACACTGCCCTCATGTTATTTAAATATGTACATAATTTAAAGCTGGGGATGTTTAGCCTGGAGAAGAGAAGGTTAGGAGGTGATATGATAGCCCTGTTAAAATACTTGAAGGAATGTCACATTGAGGAAGGAGCTAGCTTGTTTTCTGCTGCTGCAGAGACTAGGACCCGGAGCAATGGATGCAAGCTACAAAAAAAGAGATTCCACCTCAACATTAGGAGAAACTTCCTGACAGTAAGGGCTGTTCAACAGTGGAACAAATTCCCTCAGAGTGTAGTGGAGTCTCCTCCTTTAGAGGTCTTTAAACAGAGGCTGGATGGCCATCTGTCAGGGATGCTTTGATTGAGATTTCCTGCATGTCAGGGGGTTGGACTGGATGGCCCTTGTGGTCTCTTCTGTGATTCTAAATTCTCACATTGAACTTCACAATTTTTGCTTTATCTTAATAACTGCATGTGCATACATGGACACAGAGGCATCCTAACAGTAGCTTTAACAGTTTACCCTGCTCTTATACAAGAAGAAAATGCACTGTTTTCCTTAGTATGCCATAAGTACACAATATGAGAAAAATACTTGAACAATAAAATATTAAATAAAATAACAGTATGCTCACTTCTGTTTCAATTTTAAAGATGCCTTTTTTTTTTGGTTTTGTGGGGGGGAAATAACTTTTTTCCTGGTTTGATACAGCAGAGAAACAAGTAAGCTAAAGTTTGTGGTTTTGATGAAATGTCAGTGTTGGGTTTCGACCAATTCCTGTGATGGAAATGAATGAAGAGAGATTACATATGGGATTGAATACAAGAGAGGAACAGCAAAGAGACAACAATCAGTTTATCAGGCTATCTGAAACTTCTGAGAGCTTTATCACAAACATACAACGAAAATACTTTCTGTTTTCTCATAATGTACCTCAGATAAAGGTCATGTTATGTATACTTCAGCAGCCACCTACTTCTGTAAGCTCTCAGGTTGTAGTCTTGTGATAGGTAAGCATTCCTTAATCCCACCCCATGAATATTGAGCCATTCATATTAAGTTAAATATTAAATTCTGAACATAGATATGATGTGAGGTTTGTGTGTATGGATTCTTCCTCAGATATAGAATCGTGGAGCCTTTATTTACATCTGTGTCCTGTTTTTCTGTGCAGCTAAAAAGAAATGGAAGTCACAGACCCAAAAGTTGTGTAGTAGCCAAATAAATATGTCAAGAACACTTGATTTACACTACTTCTGTTGCATTTGTCTTCATGAGTCTTATATCCTTGCTTGGAAAATGAATGTGCTTGACAAAGGATGAGCTAATCTTGTCTTGAATAAAATTTGTACTTTTTGAAAGATTTGTCTGGACCTACTTACTTGCCCAAATTCTCTTAAAGTATTTAAAATTGGGCTTCATAATCTTTTTACAGGAGACACATGTAAATTGCTTGGATCAGCAATAAATTGTTTTCATTTACTGAAAAGATCTATGGAGAAAACAAATCTGTCTAGTTGTGTGTTCAGATGAAGTGTGTGCGCACAAGGAGAAGGCACAAGCTTGGATACAGGCAAAGAGACCACTATCGTTGATCTACTTAGCACCTGTTGAAGGAAAGCAAATTTATTCATCTAAATGTAATTATGGCCTGGTCCAGATGGGCCAAGTGTGCCGTGCTGGCAGCGTACTAGGGTTAAGGGACTGCACAGCAACCACACAGTCCCTAACCCTAGTACAACAAGGTGCCGTCACAATAGCGGTGCCCCATGTATATAGGCGCTGCCATTGTGACGTCCCGAGTGCACCATTGGCGCATTCAGGCGTCACAAGAACAGCACAAAAAGAACTTGTTTTTCAGTGTTTTTTTTTCTCTGCAGGGAAGCCGCACGGTTTGGCCTATATAATTCTCCTTTGTGTTATGAAGAAATCACTGTAGAGAGTTTTAAAAGAAGCGAAGCTGCAACCCTACCAGTCTGTGCAGTATTCTTGTCAGATGTTGTAGTAAGGGGTCCTGTTTCCTTTCCTAAGCATATACTTAGGTATTGTTTCTGTTTTCTAGAGGAGTCAGATCAGTTTTTCTAATTTGTATCCTTGAACATCTTTTTTCTCCTTCAGATAAACTCATAAGAATGTAGTAGGTCATAGTAACTTATTGAAGTGGGTGTATGTTTCTGTCACCATGGTGCTGTATACTTGTTAAAGGTATAAAGCTGTTAAAAATTAGTTGTCAGGTTTGCTGTGTTGTGCAGATTTGAGTGACTGCATGACTAAATATAGACTAGTTCCTGCCTCAAGGAAAAATGAGTGTAGTTGAAGCCTCACTCCACTATTCTCACCTAAGCATATCATATGTCTTGCTAGATCACACCTGATATCCTCTTTAAAGAGCTCCCTATGTACTTGAAGAGTATTATCTGAATATTTTTTGTCGATTGTAAAGTTTTCTGATACATGAGTAAGTTTTAGTTTTAACCTCAAATTGCCTTTTGTAAAAAATTTTATCTAATGTGTACGGTGATAATTCACCGTTATACCCTAAATTATTTCTACTTTTCTTAAAATGTTTAAATTCAAATACCCCCTTTTGTGCTGACATCTAGTTTATTTAAAAACATTTGAATGTTCTGACAATTGAATAACAGCTTTGCAATTGTCCAGCCTCTCTGTACTATCACATTCTTCTCAAGTTCTGGTTCTTAATATAGGTGTGCAGTATCTTAATTGATTTCCATAGCAGCTGTTTGTGGTCTTGTCATCAGAAGACTGTTACCACATATTTGAAACTATATATAAGAAAAAGCAACTTATCAACAATTTAATGTGTCTTAATGAATCCGCTGTTGTGAAATCTTTACTGTTTTAAAGTTTAACTCCAGAAAAGTGGCACAGATGATCTGTACATCAACTCCTGTGAATTGACCCTGCTATTTCAAAAAGTACCCTATCTTACTTTTTGTTTTCTTTATCAGAGGCACAAGAAGTCATATTCAGAAATCAGACTGCAAATAGTCAGCAGGCACCTAGGGAGTAATTGACTAACATTTCTGTGGTTTGCAAAAGTTATGATTATAAACATGATCTGAGATCTTCTGCTCTGAGCTTCTCCCTATGTTTTTATATTGGTGTGAAGGGAAATCCTGAAGCCTAGTATGACCTGCATTGTTCAGACATTTGATTGCCATATGTGTCTTAGAAGTGAGCAGGTGTGTAAATTCTTTGTGTCCATACTATAGGCATGAAAGTGGTTTGTAGGAACACTCAACACTTAAAGCATTGCAAGAAGGTAGTATTTCTTATATATATATATACATATGCATGTCTGCTAGCAAACAATATTTCATCTATCTAGTTCATTATGTCCCCCTTCAGCTCACTTTTCTCTCTGACCCTTGCAAGTAATTGGCATTGCTTAAATTGGGCTCTTCATAAATGGATCTGCATTCCTGGTCAGAGCTTATGTTTCAGTATTTGAATAAGGGCCAAAGCTTGTTGAAACAGCTGTTTTGTTTCCTCTGAGATTGCTGTTCCTTGTTCTAGGGAAATGCTGTCCAGAAGTGATGTACAAACATGTTTTGGCATTGGGGTTTATTTGAGCAGTCAATATGAATTACAAAATTATCTGAAGATTTTTCTTTGTCTAGGTAATCATGGGAATTTATTATAGTAAAGGTTGATAACAGAAGAAATTGATGGGTATTGCTCGTATTATTGAAGTCATTAACTGGGTTGCATATCTAGCACTTCTATTACAAACAGAATATGACAATAAAGAAGTACAGAAAATCCTATTGCATATTTCCTATATATTGAGTGAAAATCATCACTATTGTATAGTCACCCCTCCTAATTCACGAATCTGAGATCTGCATCTTGAATATGTATGGAGGGGCATCCTCCACTATTTACAATGGCGCATGCACATGGGGCTTTAATAGGCGTGAGCTTTAGTTTTCACGGGAGGTGGTCTGGAACAGATCCTACGCAAAAACGGAGGACCAACTGTATTTTTTTCCTAATTATATTTATCTGTTAAAAAGTTAAATGAAATGGAACGATACAATATCAGTAAAACTTGGTGGTTTCATAACTATCATTAATTCTTTTGTGCAAGTAATTAGCTTTAGGAAGTTTATACATTAATCTGAATAAACTTGCATTATGTGTATTTTTAAGCAGGAATAAACTGGAATCAAAATAAACATAATACAAACATGTAAATCAGTCAATTTAAGGGTGTGGAAAGTTTTCCACTTCAAAATTTTCCACGTCTCTGGATGTTAAGGTTGAGATTTGTACTTGGCTGTATTAAAATATATATATTAATTAGAATTGGCTGGTTTTAAACAATTGTCATTCCTTTCTACTTCCATCTTTTCTCCATGACTGTCTTTTTTTCCAGCTTGCATGTAGAACTGAGAGAGATGACAGGAGGAACTGTGAAAACCTGCAGTTTTGCTGGGGTTGTAGCATGCCAGAAGATTGTTTAAATTCCATTGAAGTGAATGTGATTTAACCAGACTAGCTAAGAGCAGACAGTATCTTAGAACAGTACTTTAGAGCCCACATAACGGAATGCATTTTGGAACTGAAGTGAGTTAGGATTAAATCACCAAACAGTTGTAAAGCTCAGTGAGGTATCCTGGGACCTGTCAGCCCTGCTTTACTTGCAGGAGTAAGTTGATGGTGAACAATATGTGCTGCTTGGTTCTTAAACACAGGGGGGACATTAGACTAATACATAAGTAAATTGTAATAAATAAAGTAATGCTTGATAGTCAGATTTAACCTTGTAGTGCAGGGTTAGGATATGCTGGATCTGTCACTATGGAAAACATTCAGGGATAGTTGTGTTGGCTGATTAACAAATACAGTGGGCCCTTCTTTTACGCAGGGGATCAGTTCCAGACCCTCCCCCGCACGTAAAAGAAAAGGTACGTAAGCTCAAGCCCCATTAGAAGTAATGGGGCTCGTGCCCGCCATGCAGTGGTGTGTGGCGCCGCTTGCGCGCCATGACTGCGCGCCCCATTACTACTTTTGGGGCATGTGAGCCTTTTTTCCATTGCGGCTCCCAGCATATGACACTCCCAGGTATTACCTGGAGGCACTGTGCAAACAAAAATCCATCAGTGACAGCTTCATTGGCCAACCAGAATAAATGCACAATATAATTAGGGAGGCCAGGAATGTCATCCCCCCCCCCCTTCCTGTATTTCAGGGTGTTTGGGCTGTTTCTGGAACATACTAACCTATATATCTGGTTGACGGCATTTTCAAGTAACAGTAGCAAATGCTTTTAGAACACATGGCTTCAGGGCAATTAAGTTTTGAATATGTTTAATATTAGGCTCTTGCTGTGAGTTCTTCCATTTTGTTTATTTATTGCAGTGGTGCTTTGCTTCAGAATAATGAAGTGTGAGAAATATGACCAGACTAATGCTTACTAGCCTTGGGCTCATAATTATGGCTTTGTATTTAGGTACTTGTCCCTAATTTGAATGCTATGCAACAATTTAGCAGTATGCTTAGTGTCCTGGTAGAACATATTTGGAAGCATACGTGACTGATTCAGTAATAAACCCAGTAGACTGGTATAGTGGGAAAACTGGGATGGGCATGCACCTGTTATAACATGTCTCCAGAACCTCCTTTGCAACAAAGATGGGACTGGTTTCCAGTTTAGAAGCTGTTAGAAGTTTTAAACATGAAGAATATGGATATTTTCTTGTGTTTTTGTGATTTGTTATAACAGGAATATTTGACAAATGATGAGAGAATGCCATCTCATCATGCTAGGCAGAAGTCATTGATTAATAACTGGAAGTGCTGATTATTGAATTTGGTTGTTTCTGCATGCATTTTTATGCCACTAAGATACATTTCATTTGCACATTTCTCTCAAGTTTGAGACCTGCATCAAGCAAGGGGCTCGGTGATGCTGTTTTGGGACATCCTGTAGGATCTCATCCAGGATGATCCAGGATGTGAGCTGGGTGCATGTGGCATGTGTAAAGGAAGATTTTTGGAAAAGGAAGCTGTGAGGAGTTTAAAGCCTGAATGAGTTGCTGTATGAATTGCTCCTGAGTATGTTTAGAGATTGGGGGTATGGTCTAGGAGGCAAGTGATGTCTCATCCCTTGCCCTCAGTGTTAAAACTTCGAATTTATGCAAAGCTTCTGCAAGTTGAGTCTCCCATACCTGGAGTTCTGAAATCTGAAATACTCCAAAACCATCCACATGGGTGGCTAAAGTAGTAACACCTTTGCTTTCTGATGATTCAGCATGCACAAACTGTTTCACACACAAAATTATTAAAATATTGTTTATAAAATTACCTTCAAGCTGTTTTTATAAGCTGTATGAAACATAAATGAATTTCTTGTTTAGATCTGGGACCCATATCCAAGATATCTCATACAAATATTCCAAACAACAACAACCCTGAAATCCAAAATACATCTAGTGCAAAACATTTTGGATAAGGGAGATTCAATCTGTACTTCCAGCTGGGAAATGTCTCTTCCATTCTCCTCCATTTTTCACTCTGCCTTAAAGAAGAGTGCTGGGTTTATTTCCCTTTAGACATTGTTTCTATTCTATAATTATTATTTTGCAGCTTTCCTTCTTTCTCTACTCCCACCTCTGCATTTCCCCCCCACTGTTAGGCTCTGCTTACTTGGGAGCAGAGGATCATATTACAGCATGGTACTCCATTTCAGTATAAAAATTCTCCTGTGCCTCAGTTGCTGCCCATATTCAAGTGAGTAGAAGATGTTACTGTGGTGATTTATCAGAATGTCATGTTCTGGTAGCCACCATATTTACTTTCCTGCTACCATCATTGCTTCATGGACTCTTACATGGTCTGACAGTTGGGGAAACCAACTTTCACTAATTCCTGGGTCTTCTCCACCCCAGCAGTCCTGCATTTTGTTTTTTCCCCATAAGAGTGCTTTCTTTCTAGTTTTCTGCAGCTATTTCCTTCAGGTTTGTTCAGTTCATTGTTCATGCACTCGCAACTTAACCAAAGAGCTTCATTATATCTTTTCTTACAGTGGCTGGTTCAGTTCAAAAACAGATAAATTTCTTCAGTTTTGATTCATTTCATAGTTGGGATCCACTTTCCCTTTTCCATTAATAAATTCCACTAGGGAGGAGGGTGCCTCTGTGTGAAGGGTATAAACTCAGAATGCCCTGGTGGTCATAGTATCTTTTGTATTTAGATACTGTCCACCAGGCACACAAGTGGCCAACACTTCTGTCATAACTTCTAGATACTTTCAGCTGGAATAAGGCCTCTCCTCAGGATGGCTTCCTTCACCTCCCTAGCAAATTCCTCTTGCTGTCTTTGTTTGCTTTCAAGTCCATTCTGATTGCTGAGCTCTGACCCTACATTCCCAGTGTTCAGATGTGAGGGTGGGTATGTCCCCCACACCATCTTTTGCTACATACTTCTCTGCCCTTTCTCTTGACACTTCTGCAGTAACGGCTTCTGATCTGGGGTTGATACATGAGAATCATTAGTTGTTGCAGCAGAGAAAAAACAAATATTCAGATGGAGAAGGTTTTTTTATGTGCAGGAGCACTTTTTCCCTTCCATCCTTGATAAAGCCCTTAGTCATGGAGTCCTTTCTCCATCTCTCTGCTCACTCACATGGGATTATCTGCACTGGTAGCCTTTGGCTACTAAGCATGTTGCATGGCTTTCTGAAAGAGGATAGGATGCATTGCCTGGCAGTCTGTGAGATGAATGCATTTTAAAAAGTTGGTAAACATTTCAAATGACTATTTCCTGCAGTCTTCGCTGGAGGAGGTAATATATTGTCTGATGCGTCATGCCTGTGTTCTCTCAGTACCACTAATGCTCTTAAAATGGATGCCAATGACATTGCAGTGGTGATTGTTTGATACCAGTTCTGAGAAAAAGAACTCAGAGTCCAAGTTCCATACTTTTATTTATGAATCAAATGGAATCATCATACAAAGATACTCTAGACACACATCCATCAACTAACAGTATAGAAGGTCATAGTAGGCAGTGATTTAAGGCATTGTAGAGGGCAGTACTGTACTGATTCCAGATGTGAAGTTCCAGTTGGAGGGACACTGTGATGTGGAAGTGGATCAGTAAGCTGCCAGCAATGCTGAGTTAAGCAAGATACTGACAGTGTCTGTTTTACCTCAAGTGAGACTGAATTGCTGGTGCTTAGGCAAGCATATTTATGGTGGAAAACCTATCCTGGGGCAAGATTTTCCAGGGCAATTGAGAGAATCAGTGTAGGGATTATGCAGATTCCGATCTTGACCATTCTATCCATGGCTATGTGCCCCTGAGCTTCCTGCATGCTGAGCCTCCTGGATTTCCTTGTATGGTATGGCTAGCTTCCCACACTGGAAGCATCCTCTCAACTACATGCCTCAAACTTTTTGATATCACCTTAATATCGGAAATGGAGGGAGCTTAGACCTTGGGGTAACTATTCACTTTTTCTGCTCTCTGATGTAGGCAATCCTCACTTTGCAATGACAATATTTACATGTTTACTGACTGGAAACTCTTTTACCCTCATAACAAAGCTGTCCATTGGCTTTTACTGTTACACTGGACTTTTAAAAAAAATATATGATCACAGTTGTAGCAAAATGATCACAGTAGTAGCAACATGAAATCCATAAGACTGAGTGGTGCCAAGCTGTGTACCTCAAGAACCTGCAAGTGACAAAAGCTACGTTTCATAATTAAACTCATCTTGCTGTTTAAAGTAATTATTTATGGAAGCTCCCTGCTGTATCTCTTCATGATTAACTGCTTCAGGTGGTATTGAACACCCTGCCAGAGACAGGACACAGCAGAACTACTTCTCCCACATCATACAATGGCTGCCTATTGAATCTCAGGATAGGTTGCTTGTGGGATGAGGGACTTGCCTCTTTCAAACCTAGAGCCACATTCTTAATAAAAGATTCATACAAAACTTTTGGGATTGGCTTCTTTCAATGGCATGAACTAATTTTTATTTCACTCTAGAAAGTGGACACACTTGGGAATATAAATGAAATATGTGTCCAATTGTATCACCAAGAAATTGGTCCTCATCTATTTGAGAAAAATGCTGGAGGTAGTTTAAACAACTGAAGCCTAAATTGGAGAAGTGTAAGGAGGTCGTCGTAGACATAGTGAAAATACATTGTTGCTTCTGAAAAAGAGTGCTTGCTTTATTGATAAAAACTATAAGTGACACACACTGTAAGTGCAGTGAGGATTGTATCATGGTTGGGGGATAATGGGACACCATTTTGTAATTACAGCATGACTGAGTATGTGAGTGAAAAACAGAAGTTGTTCACATTTGAGTGTGACACTAAGATATGATTGAGCAAGATGGAAAAAATTAAGTTGCTATCTTCTTGATCTCATGTGTTCTCCCTTCGTCTCATTCTGCATGGCTGAGAGGTGAAGCTCAGAAGCTTTTGCTGGCACTTTTAGTGAACTTTGTTTTATTTCATCTGGATAGCATTATGACTAAGTTAAAATAGGCTAATTTCAAATTATGGTTGCTTATGAGGAAGAGAGGATAGGAGAAGCATGTGAGCCTTGGAGGAGCCTAGGTCTCTGTGTATCACATTAAATCTTAGGGTGAACATGGGCTTACCTGAACATGAGCTGCCATTGATGTGTCATTACTCCAGTACTAGCATCACACTTTAGAGAGAGAATTTTTTTGAAAATGTTGAGGCCTTGTGGGAGTGCCCCACCTGTATTTTTAGGGAGAAATTGTAAATTTGTTGTTACAAATGTAGACACTTAGTCCTGAATTGTATGGAGCACCTGAACCATAAGGAACCCTTTGCTTTTGCCAGGTTATAAATTGCAAATAATAAAAACATAAGAAACGATCAACATCAGCATTGGGCCATGGCTGTTGAAGTGGTGTCAAACAGCATTATTTCTGCAGTAGGATGCATCCCATGTCCCTTCTCACACTCCACCAGGCCTAATTAAAATCAAAGAAATGTGTGTATGAGTCTTTACTGTATTGTACAATGGGCTGTTGGTATCTGCTGGGATTTGGTTCCAGGAGCCCCTGGGGTAACCAAAAACTGGATGTTTAAGTCCCATATAATAAAATTGTGTCTCTTATATCAAATGGCATAAAACGAATGACACATGAAGTGAAGAATAATGCAAAGATTCTAGAACGTGAAGTGGAAGCTGCAGTAAGAGACACTGGGAAAAATAAATCACCAGGAACAGATTTTATTCCAATTGAACTGCAGTTAACCCATACAGAATCAACTCTAATGTTAACTAAAATAAGACAACAAATAGGGAAAACAAAATGCTAGCCAACAGACTGGAAATGTTCAATATACATTCCCACCTAATGCAACTATAGGACCGTAACATTAATTTCCCACGCAAACAAAATTATGTGTAAAATTCTGCAACCCAGACTCCAGTCACACATTGAAAGAGAAATCCTAGAGGTGCAAGCAGGGTTCAGGACAGGTAGAGGTGCTAGGGATCACATTATGAGGATATGATAGCTAATAAAATGCAGCAAGGAAAAAAATCAACATGGGCTTTATAGACTATAGCAAAGCCTTTGACTGCTTTGATCATAAAAAGCTATGGAACTTGCTCAAAGGCATGGTCCCACTACGTTTGATAGTTCTGATGAGAAATCTGTACTCAGGACAACAGGCAACTGTTATAACAGAATATGGAAAAACAGAATGGTTACCAATTGACAATGGTGTCAGGCAAGGCTACATTTTATCACTTTATTTGTTCAACTTTATGCAGAAAACAGTACAAAGAGCAGGTTTAGACTTAGAAGGAGGAGGGGTGAAGATAGGGGCATCAATAGCATAAGATGTATAGATGACACTATACAGTGGGCCCTCGGTATACATGGGCATCCGTTCCAGATCCCACTGTGGATACCAAAATCTGTGTATGCTCAGGTCCCATAGAACTTAATGGTGCCGCAGCCACATGGCCATGGCACCATTGAGGACAATGGCACTTTGCCCCTGCACCAATGCCAGCCTGGACAATTTCACTGCAGCAGACAACAGAGTACCTCTTCTCCCTCCTCTTCCCTGCCTCTTCCCCATCTTCTTTCCTTGTCACCGCTGCCATGGCTCTTTCTCCTCCTGCCTCCTCCCCCTACTCCTCTTCCTCATCTTTGCTCTTCTTCCCCCTCACCTCCTCTTCTTCCCTGTTGCCGCTGCTGCGGCTCTTCCTTTGCCTTCTCTGCCTTCCTCTTTCTCTCCCCCCTTCTCGCCATGCTGCTGCCGCTTGTCCTCCTTTTCCTCCTCTGCTCTTCCTCCTCTTTTTCCTTCCTTCTCCTCTGACAACACAACCAATGCCCCCCCCCCCCATGGGCTTGCCATCAGTGTATGCTTAAAGTCCACATATACAGAGGGCAGACTGTATTACTAGTGGAAAACATAGACTTGGAGCAATTGCTAAAGAAGATCAAGGAAGAAAATGCAAAAGTACGCTTGTTCCTAAACATAAGCATAACGAAAATGCAAATAATGACCTTGAGGGACCTAAAAAAATGAGCTTAGACAATGAGGAAATTGAAATAGTTAAAGATTTCCTGTACCTTGGATTAAACACTGATCAGAACGGAGACTGCAGTCAAGAGATAAGAAGGTGACTACGAATGGGAAGGGCAGTGATTAAAGAACTAAAGATCATAAAGAGCAAAGATATACAATTGAGCACTACAGTTAGAATGATCTAAACCATGATATTTCCCATCACTATGTACAGATGTGTGAGGTGGACAGTGAAGAAAGCAGATTTTAAAAAATCAACTTATTTGAGATGTGATGCTGGAAAATCAACTTATTTGAGATGTGATGCTAGAGAAGTGTGCTGTGGACAGCAAAACAAACAAATGGATCCTTGAACAGACTGAGCCTGAAATACCCCTAGAAGCCAAGATGATTACATTGGGGCTGTCATACTTTGGCCACACCAAGGGAAGGCATGGCTCATTAGAAAAGACAATAATGTTGGAAAAAATAGAGAGTAGTAGAAAGAGAGGAAGACTGAATGCTAGGTGGCTAGACTGTATAAGAGGTCACAGACATGAATCTACAAGACTTAATCAGAGTGGAAGAGAGGAGATCCATAGGGTCACCATGAGTAGAGGTTGACTCAAGGGCAGTTAACAACATAAAATGGCAAAATCAAGGTTTGCTTGTGTGTACATGTGTGTAAAAGGTAAAGGTTTCCCTTTGATGAGGTTGTCATGTCATGTCTGACTGTAAGAGGCGGTACTAAGCGAAAAGACGGCTCTGTGGGTCATGTAACCAGCATGATTGCAAAGAAAGCTGTTACGTTCCCACTGAAGTGGTACCTATTTATCTACTTGGATTTGCATGCTTTCGGACTGCTAGCTTGGCAGAAGCTGGAACTAGTGATAGGTGCTCAGTCATGTGGCACTTGGGTTTCAAACTGCCAACTGTGCAGTGTGGGTGGTTAAGCTTCTGGATAAAAAAAATCCATGGATACCAAGGGCTGACTGTACCCCCTTTTTAGCATTTGGAAAAAACAGTGTTTTTTAAAAAATAAAACCCAAAAACTCAGAGTTCTTTGGGTTTAAACATTTTTTCTTGCATTAATGATTTACTGGGAAAAACTCTGAACCCTGCTTATTATATTAATACTGTGAAACATTATTTTATGTGTTATAAAGGATGATCAACCATGTCTTAATTCTTACTAACATTAACATTCTAAATTAGTTATTAGGCTTTGATATGGTTACACCATTATTTTTTACTGCTTATGTCTGCTAAATCTGAAGATATGTAGACTATACATAATAAAACATGCAAAGTACTCAGAGTTGTTTTGGTTGAACCTAGTTAATTGAAGGATTTCTTCTTGCAATGTAAAATAAAGTGACAGAGAAGAAGCAATTGACATTGAATACTTGTCTAACAATGAATGTCTGCCAAAACACTGTGAGTTAAAATGTTTACATTCAAACAATCATTGCTGTTCTAGTAAGAGAGTTAGAAAATTGTAATAATAGCTGGACTCTCTCTAAACACACACACACACACACACACAAATAATCCATTTTAAAAAACAGGAGTATTTTTAAGTCATTTTAAATTATTGTTAAAACCCACCAACCCTGCCCTTTCTTCTAATAATTTATTTTCTGTTTTTCATTTGACGCATTAGTGTCTCTTAAAAACGATGGGTTCCAAAAAGAAAAAAAAGCAGATCACCTTCTTTTTCCTTATGTATGTACATGTTTTCACCAAGAAGGAAAAATTCCTGTGTTCTCCCCTGGAAATGAAAGCTGTTTTTTCTAACAAGGGAGAGAAAAAACCCATGTTGGTTTGTATTCAGTAAAGGTTGTGTGTTGAACTGAGTAGAGCCTAACACATTAGCCATATTTAGAAAGCTCAATTACTGTGGCTTTGTTTAATGTCAAAGCATTTACTTCCTGCACTTGCCTTGCTTCTTGAACTTGGCTCTGGCAATAAGTTCTAAGAAGCCCATTAAGGTTTCACTTTCTATGGCCTCTGAAACAATTAAGTAGCTTGTTGAAATTGCTTTTAGCAAATGGTGTGATCTGCCTTGCTGCAAACAGTTGCTGATGGCACATTTCCTACTACTCATCTTCATTTTAAGAGCCAGGGAACAAATGATCACAAGAGAATTTATATAGGAAGCATCTGTAATAAGATGATCAACCAACAGGGGTTGTGGGCCTGTATGCTCCCCCCCCCCCCCCCCGCCGCCGCCATAAGATCTCAGAGGACCAGATCCTCAATCATTATCCCTCCCTGCCCATTTTTGTTATATTTTTCTTGAAACCCAGAATGTTCCTCTAGGGGCTGGAGAGCACTTTTCATGTGAAAAATAAAACCATTTCCTCACAAGATTTATGTGTTACCTTCCCCAAAGGCACATAGCCAGAACCAGCAGAACCTCAAACATTTGTGTTTTAATTGGTGAGTTATTTTGTATCGGCTGCTTTTCCTTATTTTGGTGATATGAGTTATTCTAATTCTTATTTGTAATGGTCTTTAATTGTTCAACAGTAGGAATGTATATGGTTGATTCACAGGATGGCAATGATCCACTGGCCATTCCTGCATGAACAATCTCAGTAAATCCAACCTCTCAATCTGAGGATTGAGGTGTGACTATGTAAAGCATGACTGTACCAAAAGCAAAGGGATATTTTGTGACTGGTTAGAATTATGCAGGTTGAAAACAGGGTGGGGAATTGTGTAAACCACTTCAACTTGGAGCATTTGATATGTTCTTAATTTTATTTATTGAACAGTCCAAACTAGGTCTTCTAGACATATAGCTGTTAAAAGCATAATAGTAACTAAAAGCATAATAGTAACTAGAAATCACAATAAATCGCAAAACGAAATCACATTAAAATCCAGCAGAGCTAGCAGATTCAATAAACACATTCCAGAACAGTACATAATTCAAAATACTTAAACAACAAATCAGAGCCTATAAGCAAGCCTCAGCACTGAAACAATTTACACATTTAAAATTTCAGGGAGAAACAAACAAAAATCGCCAAATCCCCACCCACCCCAACTATTTGTGCCTCAAATTAACTCCTGTAGTGATTGTATTCCAAAGCTTGTGAGAAAGCCCTCTCCCTAAGAGCTAATGTCTAAATCTCATGAGGGGGATATTCATATAAACGCTTTCAGAGATGAAAATATGACACAGGTCCATTACAAATGGGCCAGAAAGTACGCGTGGAGCACGTACTAGGGTTAGAAAGGGGTGGTGCTTCTGCACCCCCCTAACCCTAGTGTGCGCTCTGCGTGCACAAAATGGCGGTGGCCGTTCCGCACGGCCGCCGCCATGACGACGTCACGACCGCACTGCCTCTATACAGGGCGATGCGGACGTGACGTCCTCGCTCTGTGCCAGGGTGCTTAGTGCACCCTTAGCGCGGAGCAGGAAGGAGCTCCGTTTCGGAGCTCCTTACTGGTTTGGTCTGCTGGGCGCAGCCTTCACACGGCTGCGCCCAGCGGACCAAAGGAGAAAGGGGCCAAGTGGCCCCATTCTCCTCCTCCCCACCACCGCGGGGTGTCCTTGGGGCTTGAAGCCCCAAGGACACCCCTTTCAAGGCTGCGGGGAAGGGGCCTTTTGCCGCTTCCCCACTGCTTGAAAAAGCGGCGGATCAGGGCCTCAGCGGCTGCCGCTCTGGACACTGAGTCCCTGATACCCCGGGGAAAGGGGCGGGTGCAGCCCGCCGCAAACGGGCGGTCTGTAACCTGCCACAGGTAGGTACTTATGGGATACTGTGTTCTCTTAGACTGTGAGTTCTGAAGATATGTAGTTTTACAGGTCAAAGCTTGTACTTTGAATTAGAAGTCAGTGAAAGTGAGACCAGTATTATAAGATCATAACACTTGCTGTCTTCTAAAATTCCTGCAGCCATTATTTTGCATTTTCTGAAATTTCTAAGCTGCCCTGAAGGCAGCCCACTGTGCTGTGCTTTATAGTAATACATATAAGAGGTTAACAGAGTATAGATTCACACTGCCAGATTAACCTGCTTCAGAGAGGTTTGTAGTATATGATGAGCTGTGCTACAGAGTCAATCTGAGCCATTAATGATAGTATGGAATCCAGGAACACCCCAAAACTTACACTCGTGGCCTTTTAAAGGACCTGCTTGAAATTTTCCTATCTGATGTGAAAAAACCACCTACTAACTATTTGCATATATTCTCAGACAGAGTTTACTTAAGTCCAGTACTCTGTCCAGGCACTAGTCCAACACTGCCATAGGCTCAGCAGGCCCTGAAGAGGAGTGATAATATGTGTGTGTACTGTGCATGGTGATGACTGTGTATTTCAAGTGTCCTTTTGTGATCTCAGTCAATGGTTTTATAAATGGAATTGTAGAGAATGGATATGGTCATACACTGAAAGTGCTATGGAGGTGAGCAGAAAATCCTGATCACTACTTCTGAGAGTTGCCAATTAGATAAGTATGGAACCTTCCACAAAGCTATCTTATGTTTTATGGCAACCGAAGTTACTGAGAGATCAAGAATAATTGCATCCCCCCCCCCCTGTCATACTACAGGACAGGGAGAGTTACTTTGATGCCATAACCAAGCAAACCACAATTGAAATGGTACATCAATCATTTCTTTACATAATTAATCAATGTCTTCAGCTCTCATCCCTTTTCTGAAATCAAGTTAGTGTAAACACTGAATTTGAATATTTTTATTTATCTCTTGAATTTCTATCCCCTCTTTCTCCCAAAATAAATTAAAAGTGACATTTTGACAAACAAGGTGAGGAGGTAATATTTCCTGTTGGTGACCTTACTAGAAACTTGCATTATGAGCCCTGGTGGCACAGTGGTTAAATGCCAGTACTGCAGTGACTCACTCACAAACCACAAAGTTGTGAGTTCAGTACCAGCCAGGGGCTCAGTCAGGGTCAACTCAACCTGGCATCCTTCTGAGGTGGCTAAAATGAGTACCCAACTTGTTGGGGGAAATTAGCTTATACATTGTAAACCGCTTAGGGGTGCTTAAGCGCACCGATAAGCAGTATAGAAATGTACTTGCTATTGCTGTTGCTATTATGAATGACAACCTCTTAGAATACTTGTCCATCAAATTTGCTGTCCACACACTGGCTCTCCAGTGTCTTGAGGAGGGATCTTTCATATGCTTGGTGTGCTGATACCTTTAACTAGAAACAGCACAGGTTAAACCTAAATCCCTCCATGCACCCATTGAATTCTTTTGGTCCTCATGGTTCATTAAGATACAGAGATGGCATATGGAGCAAGCTAGGCTTCAGAGTGGCATCAAGCTATGATAGTGCTTCCAGTTGCTTTAGGTGAAGGATGTTTCTTTCAGTAGAGTAGCTTTGTTCTCTTATTGCTGCAATAAGAGGAAGAATATTTCATACATTACATTTTTATAGCCAAACATACAATCTGTGATTGCAACAAGGATGACCTTCAAAGGTATGCTCTACAGAGCCACAGTTGGTTGCACCTATCTATTAAGTGTATACTTGACTTGGCTTTTTCATATGTGGAATGGCTCTGCTAGGGACAGATCTGTTACATGTATGATAGTTTGTCAAGGTTTTTGTATAACAGAATTGTTTTCTGTTTCTGATTGTAATACTTGGAAGGGAGTATAGAACCATTTAATGTTTAGTTGGTAAGTGTGTAATGCAGTGACTGAACATTTCTGAATGAGATTTGGTATTTGCCTTCAGGACTCACTCCTCATTCATTCTTAGACAATAACTTAAACCCCCACACACCTTGGTAGACTGAGATGTTTGTGTGAAAGCTGGTGTCTATGTTCCGAACATTATTTTATGTGTCAGGCTTTAATTCATGGGAAAAGATAGAAAGATAGTAAATAATAGTATGTGACTATGCTTAGCTTCCCCTTTCCACTGTTTCACAAATTCCAGGAGATCATGGGCATTCCCACCTAAGGATCCCACCACTTCTATCCCATTAACCAGGTCATCACTGTTGGTTAGGAGCTGATCCCCTTGTTGCCTCTTCCACCTTCTGGACAATGTGTGTAAGGGAATGGTTGGACCACATATTATTGGCAGAGTTGGACTTTCAACAAAAATCGGGGTAGTTGAAATCCCCCATAACTAGAACGTCTCTCCTTTCTGACTGAGTGGTCATCTGTCCCAGGAGGCATAGTCCAAGTCTTCAGTTTGGATTGGGGGTCAGTAATAGGCGCACCCCGCCAGTGGCATCCCTGTATTTTTTGTCTCCCTTAATGTTTACCCAGATGCTCTCAACTTGGCTTCTGGGATTTTAAGTCTTAGATCTTTTTGCAAGTTTATGCATCCTTGACGTATAATGCTACTCCCCCCCCCACACACACACACACACTCTGTTACTATATTCCAGCCATGCTGAGAATGCTGTAAAATGAGCTTGCCTTGGTTTGGTTTTGTCAAGATTGTCTTGTCAAGATTGGCTGTGGGTGATCACAGTGGCTGCTCATTCCACAAACAAAAATCTGGAACCTCCATTGGAAACCCCTTTATATCCATTTATAGGAGGAAAGCTGAGCATCCCAGTGAGGGAGATGAAAATATTACACCAGTGGAATCATTGATAAGCGATGCCTCCTTAGAAGGGTTGCTCTGGGCTGAGATAGAATGAAACAGAAGAAGAATACAGTAAAATTTTAAAAAGTCATCCATTGTGCAAGCTCAGACATTGTCAAGGCTGCTGGCTGTGAAGAGGATCCATTACCACTGCAGCTGAGGGGAGGAAGGCAGGCAGAATGTTTACAGTGTAAGGAACAGATGCAAAGGGACAGTTGCAATAATGACATTATTAAATATAGTTGTATATTGATATGATAAAACAGTCAGATTTGAGCCATCATTTAAGGGGGGGATTAAGAGGAAACCTTATGTCCATTACTTAGTTAAATTATCTTCTCTCTTAATTGTTTACATCAGTCTTTTTTTTTTCTCAGGTAACAAAAGTGTTCAGGAAGAGAATTGCTTTCATTAAGTCTTGTTACTGCTTCAGGATCATGCAGCTACACTCACAATACAAGAATTTCCTGGCAAATGCAGTTTCCCTATGGAGGCCTCATTCTGGGCATCTCCTTCCCAAACATGAATTGCAACAATAGCAATAGGATATTGCGACACCCACTGCATACAGAGTAACACTTTTAATGGGACACAATTCACAAATGTTATGAATATTCACCAACTCTGCTCTCAGGAGAGTGTGCATGTTACAACTGGCTTTATTTAACCACATGCATTTATAGTGCTTTGAGGACACAAAACAAGTGCTATATAAATGCTATATTTCTGCTGAAGCACCAGGGAGTGAAAACATTTGCCTTGTTTGATAGTAGTGCCTTGTTGCTTACAGTTGGCAAATACCTCTGCAGGCTTCCTTTCGGACAACTAAAATGATGCTAGGAATTATTAACAGAATTATGCTTTCTGTTATATCCCATGAGTAATTCTACAGGTTTATGACATTTCTTGACAGTTATTCCTACTAAAGATCCATTATGGTGTAACTGGTAGTGATGGACGTGAATTAGGAGAGGGGTACCTCATAAGAGCTGCTGAGCCAAAGGAAAAGTCAGTGGGGAGTACAGTTGATAGTGGACAGAAATAGCAGGATTGCATAGGTTTTTCAGTGCCACCTTTTCCTCTTCTCTACCCCATCTTGTGCTAGTACATTTGGGCATGTACATGCAAAGCAATTCCCAGAGAGAGGACTCCAAAGACAAGGGGAAGCTTGCATCATATGGATAGCCAAATGATGTTGAGGGCATAAACATTAGGGGACATTGGGATTCACATCCCTAGCAAGGTTGGTGAACAAGTTACAGTATCTTACTCAAACCTGCTCTGCATAGTAGTTACAAGGATCAGTTGGGATAATTTCATTACTACCCCATCTTTGAAGGAGTTTAGGATGATAAGTACCATATTTTCCGGCGTATAAGGCAACTGGGAGTATAAGACGACCCCCTACTTTTCCAGTTAAAATATAGAGTTTGGGATGTACTCACCGTATAAGACTACCCCTCTTCCAAAGCACACCAAATACAAATAAAAAAAAAACATCAGATTTGATTTCAATATGGTAATTTTAATTCAAATAACATGCAGGTACTTAGCAGGAAACCTTGTTGTATACAAAGCCTGCTTGGATTGGTCAGCTCTCCCTGCTTGCCCAGCCCTCCCTGTCTCCAAGACTATCAGAGCGGTAGCTGCTTTCATACGATCGTCGCATACAATGGGGATGCGGCTGTGGCTGTTTCTGAGCTCCCCCCCCCCCACCTTATGCAGCGACCACAGATTCTCCAGCCCAGCTCAGAAGTTTCAGCACCTGCCCTATAAGATGACACCCGGCATATAAGATGACCCCCGACTTTTGAGAAGATTTTCCTGGGTTAAAAAGTAGTCTTATACGCCAGAAAATACAGTACATAATAAATAAACCTTAAGGCTGTGGTTTTTTCCTCTGTAACAGCTGTCTGTGATTCAAATGAACAGGATGCTGATTTCCCAGTCCCTGGCCCAGACTGCTTTTTATTTTGGATTTTGGGAATTGTAGCAGGATTTTCTTGTAAGTAAATGAGGGACATAAATGAAAAGAAAAACATTGTTTGTGCAACAAAAGTGAAATTTTAGAGGTGGTTGAAACATGGGAAATGTAAAAATGAGGAATTTCCTAGCAGATATGTAGAATGCAAAAATCTTTATTTGTCTGTATGAACAACTTGGTCAAATTTGATTTTAGCATACTGCATATGCTCAGTATTATGATATAGTGATTAGTGTTAGATTTTATGGGTGTTACAGGATGGTTTTAGAAGGGGGGGGGTGGCAATTTCATTTTGCCACTCCAAAATAGTTGGAGAAGAGGATGGAATACAGTGTAATGTGTGTAAAATCAACTTGCCTTTCTATTTTAGCACTGCACTTAGAGAAAATATCATAAATGAGCTGTATAGATTTTCTTGCGATTCTAACAGGAATTTTTTTCTCAATTGCATGAAAGCAGATAACAACAAAGCTTCTGTGTCCTATTACAATACTAGGTTGTGCTTCTAGTTTCTTTTTAAAAAATCTAGCCTTTAATGCAAGCGGTAGGCAAAGTGCAGACTTCTTGATGATCTTGGACTGCAGCTTCCAGCATCCCTTAACTTGGCAGTGAGAGCTAGCAGTGATGGTATTTGCAGCCCAACAACCTTTAGAAGAGTTAACTTTGCCCACTGTTTCTCCAGCAAAAGACACTAATGCACTGGTTCTCCAGTGGTGAGCAGGACCCGTGTGTGTGTGTAAGATTTGGAGGCTCTGATCCCACTTCCTCTTCCCAAACCATTTTATGTGTAAAATTTACACACGTGTTGAGTTAAACATTGCATTTACTTAAAACTATTCTAATTTGAATAATATTATTTCCTTATAAAATGTTAAAATATGAATGTGCAAATGAAAATTCACACACTAAAAATAAACAAAATATTGTTATTCATATACTACGTCGGGGAAGCAACATCTGCATGTAGATGTAAAGAGGAAAGCACAGGTAAAATGTTCTGAAGGAAATGCAGAAGCTGAATTGGCATAAGAAGCTGGCTGTAAACCATTTGTGACTAAATCTGCAGAAGGCACTCCTTTATGTTATCAAGCAGGAACATGCAATTAGAATAATGTAAGATACTGGGGAATATAACAACTGGGGCAAATGAGGCCAGTTCCATTAATTTCCATGCAGTATACTGGATGTACTTACATCCAGTTAATTTTTTTTAATGAGACCAATACATTAGACTTTTAAAATAAATTGATATAGGTTCAGATAATGTTCTTCTCTATGTCCATACACCTTCATTCTTTTAAGCAGGGGCAAAAGGTCCTGGATGCCATCACTCAGAGCTCTGCTTATGTTTCTAGCTTTCCTGTTTCATCCTTGTTGAGGTTTGATAGCATCACTGCAGCTTTAGTTTGCTTATCCTAAGCTACAGTACTTCAGGGAACATACTTGCTGTTAATTGTTGTTTAAATTACACTTAATAGCCACTCCTGATGGAAGTAATCTTATTACTTTTGCTTACTTGGTGAAGGAATTATGATAATGTTTGTTATTATCATGATCATTATTATTGCTTTTTATTAATGCTGCTTGTTTAATTTGCAGCGTGATATGTAAAATGCTTTCCAGTCTTTATTTGCAATTGTCCCAACAACCTTGTGAAGAAGTCCATGGATTACTTGAAATAAATACTTTCATGGAACATTTATGTTCCCTTTGAGCAGCTTGATGGTCATATTCAACATGTAACACACTTCATGAATATTCCATTTTCCAGTATCTGCTCTTTTGTGACAGACAGGTCATGGCAGCATGCAAGCTGTTACAATTTGGCACAGTTCCCTAAGCTAATATATGGGGTGTGGGTAGCAATTATTGGGTTTCACAGTTGTCTTTGCCTTGTGTAAGAACTTGGAGATAATATCTAGAGAAGTAATGTGATTTACTTTTACTATTTACATTTATATACTGTATTTTCCGGCATATAAGACGACCGGGCGTATAAGACGACCCCCAACTTTTCACATAAAAAAATAGAGTTTAGGATATACTCACCGTACAAGGCTATCCCTATTCCTTGGAAGCCGGCAGCCGGCCGTGCATGCGCACGTTGGCTTCAAAGGGGCCTTTGGAGGCACCTCAGAAGCTGGCGTGCGTGCTCTGGGGCCACTGGCTCCCCAGGCCTCTGGAGGCCTGAGAAGCCGGCGGCCCCAGGGAGCGCACCCGGCATACAAGACGGCCCCCAACTTTTGACCCAATTTTAGAGAGTCAAAAAGTCATCTTGTACGCCAGAAAATATGGTATTTATCTCAAGTACTCTCTTAATAGCATTTCTTGCAACATGTTCTAGAAGTTGTGGAATCTAGGGCCTCTGCTGGGGAGAAGAGAGCTAATAATAATCATTAGTGTTAATCTGTATGTTGCCTGTTAACTTAGCACCCCACATAATCATAGGCATCTATTTAAATATTTGAATGGAAAAGAAGCATGTGTATTTGTTGGAATGTAGAATCATAGAATCGTAAAGTTGGAAGAGTCCGCAAGCGCCATCCAGTCCAACCCCCTGCCAGGCAGGAACTCACAATCAAAGCATCCCCAACAGATGACCATCCAGCCTCTGTTTGAAGACCTCCAAGGAAGGAGACTCCACCACTCTCTGAGGAAGTATGTTCCACTGCCGAATAGCCCTTACTGCCAGGGAGTTCCTCCTAATGTTCAGGCGGAATCTCTTTTCCTTTAGCTTGCATCCATTGCTCTGGGTCCTGTTCTCTAGAGCAGCAGAAAACAAGCTAGCTCCCTCCTTAATATGACAGCCCTTCAAATATTTAAACAGGGCTATCATATCAACCTTCCCTTCTCCAGGCTAAACATCCTCAGTTCCCTAAGTCATTCCTCATAGGACATGGTTTCCAGACCCTTCACAATTTTAGTCACTCTCCTTTGGACACGCTCCAGTTTCTCCACATCCCTCTTGAACGTTTATCATTGGTCGAGCCATCTTTCTAGAACTAGAATCCTTTTTAAAGATTACATTCTGCCAGACCTGACAGATTTTGCACAGTATTCTCTTGAAAACTTCTCTGAAGTTACACAGTTTTTTCTGGAGAGCCTCTTTCTGCATTTAAACTATTCTTAGGGTTAGGAAATATTTCTGGTATGCTGTACTTGGATTTATAGAGTGTCACTTAATTTGACCTGAAATACCTGGGATGTTGGATCCAGATCTTGCATGTAACAAAACCAATGGAATAAGATTTCTTCATCTACTCATGACAGCTCTTACATAACACACACACACACACACACACACACACACACACCTACACAAGTGCATGCTCTTCATTTACTACCTTTAAGCCCCCCTAAGGCCAATAATAATTATAATCTCTCATCTGTATTGCCTCTCTCTTGAGTCTTAAGGTATTGACTCTCCATTGAATCTTCATCTTAAGCAACACCTAAGTGAACAGTTAAAGCAAGATGCAGACCTGTGATACAGACACCCTCATGTCTGTGCTTCTGTATAATTTTTAACATCTTTGCCTGTTGAAGAAGCCAGTGTTCAACAGAAATTAGTGTAATATATTATGCACCTTTTGGTTGGCTTAATAAAAGTATCAGTATGATGTATATTTTTTATTTTGTTATATCTTGCCACATAGCTAGCACAGCAGTGCCTATCATTTCTCTTTGAATAGTGTGAGTTAACATGTGGATGGGAGGGAAGAACCCCCTCAGTCACAGACCCTTTAGCAGAGGGAAGCTGTTTTGTACATTAAAGATAGAAACAGGCTTCAACCCTTAGTCTTTAAACCAGAAATTGAAACCATGTCTTGAAACTCTAAAAATATTGTCAGAGATGGCTTCAGTTTTGTTTATAGTTCAAGCATAGTTATTGATGACCATAGCTCAGTTCTGCCATAACACATAGTCTTGTTTAACATGGGAAAGCAGGATGTTTTATGGGCAGAGTTTGGAAGAGAGGAAGGAGGGAGTATGTGAGCCTGCAAGTTGCTAAACTGTGGGTTTGCAATTAGCTTAGCATGATACCTGGACTGGATCTGAAGGAAATTCTACAACCTTAATTATGATTATTAATTTTGAACACATACCTTTTGGGGGTATAGTTTACAGAGCCAGTTTCATGGCTTTGGATGGTGATTGCAGCCTTTAGTTATAGCAGTATATATTCACAGATACTAGTGGCTTACAGTTGGGTCCCTTGAAACAAAAAGGGGGAAATTTTGAAAGGGCAAATGCTTTCAGGATGTTCTTGTAAAATTGAGTCTTCATTTTGGAGAAGTTGTGGCATTTGAGTGCTGTAGCACAGTACAGAGTATAATTCTGAATTAACCAAATAAATAAAAAACAACTATTTGATCCAGGATTAAAAGTATTGCCTACAAACTCCAGCATACCTTCTGGCCCACATAGTTCAACTTCTTTTTCCTAATTCATTTAATCCTTAAAATCTGTTGGTTTTAACACTTCAAGTTCCAATGTAATTCCAAAGTTCAAAGTGTAAAGAATGTTTCCTCATTTCAGTAATGAAATTGGTTATTTCTTTATAAATCAGCATAAATTGTTCCCCTTGATTTCGTACTTACCAAATGACAGCTGCTAGAAAACTGTGGCTTACCATTTCCCATCAACAGGGAGAGAGACACATTCAACTTCTGTTCAAGGATAACAGGATTTGCTGAGATTGGCAATTGTAAATGCAGAATAGCACTTTTATTCCAGCTTCTTTCCTGTTCTTGCATCAGTTGTTTGATGGTGCAGAATATTTTGATATCACAAAGACTGTGGGCTACACACAGCGTGGTTGGAGGCTGCAGATCCCCAGCTGACGATTGTCCTTAGCTAAAAGTCCCTCCTTACTTATCAGACCTTATTTCTTCTCACCTTCCCACTCAGGCCCTCCGTTCTGGTAGTCAAGGCCTGCTGTCCCAGCCCAGGATTTTCTCTACCCCATCTCAGATTCGCCCCTTTTCACTCGCTGCCCCTCACTCCTGGAACCTACTTCCCCCGTGAGCAAGAGCCATCACTTCTTTAACCAGCTTCAAAACGGAGTTGAAGACCATCAGAGAAGCGTTCCCAGGCATTGCATAATTGTCACTTGCTATTTGATGTTCTTTCGTTGCCTGTTTTATTTGAATCATTTCCTATATTGCTATGCATTTTATATGTATTATCCTACTAGAGAGGCAGGCTAGCTCCAACAGGCCTCCCTGGAAGAAGATTAACCATCCATTAAGAAGCCAAGCCCTCCCTCCAGTCCATCTCCCCTGATCCAGGCCTCGGAGGTAGAGAAGAACTGCTGGCCCTCATCCCCACCACCACT
>NC_056525.1:33420938-33421174 GCF_019175285.1 Sceloporus undulatus | reverse complement strand
CTGGAAGAAGATTAACCATCCATTAAGAAGCCAAGCCCTCCCTCCAGTCCATCTCCCCTGATCCAGGCCTCGGAGGTAGAGAAGAACTGCTGGCCCTCATCCCCTTTCCCACCACCACTCCTTTCTCCTTTTGTGTCATGTCTTTTTAGATTATAAGCCTGAGGGCAGGGAACCATCCAATTAAAAAGATTGTATGTACAGCACTGTGTAAATTTACAGCGCTTTATAAATAAAGG
>NC_056525.1:33354219-33420928 GCF_019175285.1 Sceloporus undulatus | reverse complement strand
ATAATAATAATAATAATAATAATAATAATAATAATAATAATAATAATAATAATAATAATGGAGAGTACCTCCAGAAGCAGCTAGTCTCTTCTAACATAAAGGGGCAAGGCTTTGCTTTAGTGCAGTGGTTCCCAACCTTTTTAATGCTGTGACCCTTTAATACAGTTCCTCATGTTGCGGTGACCCCCAACCATATTGGAGTGGTGTTTCGGTTCCTAAGACCATCGGAAATATGTGTTTTCCGATGGTCTTAGTCTTCTCACAGCATTCCAGAACCTTCTGGATCCAGTCCTGTTCCACTTTGTGGTTCTGTGCCTTCAAGCCATTTCTGATACACAGCAGGTGACCTATCACAGGATTTTCTTGCCACGATTTGCCCAGAGGAGGCTTAGCATTGTCCTCTTCCGAGGCTGAGAGAGTGTGATTTGCCCACATTCACCAAGTGGGTTTCCATGGTTGAGTGGGGATTCCAGCTCTGATCTCGCAGAGTCCTAGTCCAACACTCAAACCGCTGCACTACAATATATGGTAGACCTCTTTTAAATTAAAGTTGATTTAGTTGTTTTTTAACTTTTGCATTAACAGGATTTTTAAGAATTGTATCATGTTTTTGAAGTTGTATGTTGCCTTGGTTTCTGTACTGGGAGAAAGATGAGATATTAATCAGTCAATTGATTAAATTTTGCCTTGTTTTGTCTGTATTGGAGACATGAAATGGAGTTAGTGGGTACAAGTTGGTAAAAATGTCTTGCGAGACTTGGTATGCAAGAGATGCACAATGTTAAGAACTGCATTAGGTACACTTAGGCTGCTGCCACACTGCAGAATTAAAGCAGTTTGACACTGCTTTCACTCTCATCACTCCATCCTATGGAATCCTGGGATTTGTAGTTTGTTGTGCTGCCAGGGCTGGGCTTTGAAATCTCAGGCATAAGAGAGGCAAAAGGCTTGGGCTGCATCTACACTGAAGAAATAATCTGGTTTGAGACCACTTTAACTGCCTTGGCTGAATGCTATGGAATTCTGGGAATGGTGGTTTGTTTCAGCACCACAGCAGAATGGCAGTTAAACCCCTGTAAAGCTCTCTGACCAAGGTGACCGTGACCAATGCCCTCACCCCAAAACGTAGGGCACTCAAGCAAAAAATGTAGGACATGACCAAAAATAAAAGCTAAAAACACCCATGTAATTATAAATTCTTGCTTCTTAGCCATGATCCAAATGGAGGACATATCCTGGAAAAGGAGGAGGATATCTGGTCACCTTATCTCTGGTCCAAAATACACTGCAGAAATAAAACATAGCTGGACTGAAATGCACAGAGTTCCTCACCAAAGCTGCATCCACACTGAGGAAATGGTCCAGTTTGAGACAGCTCAGTGTTGGGGAATCCTGGGAATTGTAGTCTATTGTGGTCTCAGAGCCATCTCTGACAGAGAAGTCTCAATGTCTCCCAAACACTAGCATTCCCAGGATTCCCTAGCATTGAGTTAAAGCAGTCTCAAAGTGGGTTATTATTCCTGCAGCGTGTGAGAGAGATATAAAAGCTAGGGACTGGATTCATTCGTTAACTCAAAAAAAAGAGAATATCTGTGTCCAAAACACACTGCTTTGACTGCCAGGGATCAGTGCTATGGAATCCTGGGAATTGTAGTTTATGGTGGCACCAGAGCTCTCTGACAGAGAAGGCGAAATGCCTCACAGACACCAGAGTTCCAGAGCATTGAGCCAGGGCAGTTAGAGGGGTCTCAAAGTGCAGTGTGTGTGTGTGTGTGTGTGAGAGAGAGAGAGAGAGAGAGAGAGAGGTAGTGTGGATGAGTAGCTCACCTGGGCTGAGGCTGCTCTGGAAGTAGAAGAAGAGGAGGAAGGAGGGAGGCAAGGGAAATGGCCAGGACCATCCGGAGAAGCCCCCTGCTTTTCCTCGTCATCGCAGCCTCCTCCCTTCCACCGCAGGCCCCAAAGGGCCAAATGGCTGGCAAGAAGCTCTGCTCCCAGGCAACACTGCCTCCTCCTCCTCGCCTCATGGCCCTGAAGAGCCCCTTCTGCCTCCCTCTCAGCCCTGAGAGGCTTCTGGAGAGGCGGCTCTAGGCTCCCCCCCCCCCCCCCCCACACACACTGCTTCCCTGCTGGTCCTAGGCGACCCCTGGGAAAGGGTCTGGCGACCCCCAAAGGGGTCCCGACCCACAGGTTGGGAACCACTGCTTTAGTGCAAGCTGTATGTGTGTTGTGTGCTTTCAAGTTGTTTTCTGACTCGTGGCATTTTCTTAGCAAGATTTGTTCAGAGGAGGTTTGCCATTGCCTTCTCTTGAGGCTGAGAGCATGTGAATTGGCCAGGGTTACCCAGTGGGTTTCGTGGCAAAGTGGGAATTGAACTCTGGTCTCCAGAGTCATAGGGCGAGCCTGGACCTCTTGGCTTTACCTCTTCCCGGTTCCTTCCTCATGAGGAGGCTACACAGATGCAAAGGAGTCTGGCCCTTCTAGCTTCACCCCAATTCAGATGTTTTTTTCATGAGGAAGCCATGTGGAGAAGGTGAGCCTCCCTCACTCACTTGCCCAGCCAAGTAATTGGGCAGGTTGTACCCTCTCTTGACCTGGGAGAAACCAAGGCTGGGGACAGCACTGCTTGGGATCTGTAACATTCCTCCAAATTTTCATTCCTGTATAAAATTTTACAGTCTCCTACCATAACCAGAGGAGGTCAAACAAAATGGTGAAAGTCTGGAAACTTGGGGAGCTGGCTATGTTTAGTCTGGAGAAGAGAAAGTTAAGAGATGATATTATAGCTCTATTTAAGTATTTGAAAGGGTGTCATATTGAGGATGGAGCAAACTTGTTTTCTGCTGCTCCAGAGAATAGGACCAAGAGCAATGGATTCAAACTACAGGAAAAGAGATTCCAAACATTAGGAAGAACTTGCTGACAGTAAGAGTTGTTCGACAGTAGCACACACTCCCTCAGAGTGTGGTGGAATCTCTTCCTTTGGAGGTTTTTAAACAGAGGCTGGAAGGCCATCTGTTGGGAATATGTATTCCTGCATAACATTGTACTTGGTGGCCCTTGAGGTCTCTTCCAACTCTATGATTCTGTGATAACCTCTTGCCCAAGTTTTACATTAACAAGATATGAACTTAAATTTGTGAATTGTTTTGCAGACTGTCTAATAATCCTCAATAATATTTCAAGCTACAATGATTAATTAGCATATTTTTGAATTTTGCAATTGTTAAATTGTTGTAATTTTTAAATTTACATCATTAATGAGGGTAAGGAGCAGATTTTTTGTCTGTCAGAATATCATAATGCATTATCAAGGGTTTTTTTTTAAACAAAAACATTTGACATAAAAATCACTGCTTTTATCATAACACTTTTCTGTGGAGCTTAATATTTTGGCTGTCCCATTGTAAAAGGGAGCCAGTTTGGTGTAGTGGTTTGAGTTTAGGACTATGACTATGGAGACCAGGGTTCAAATCCTCACTTGACCATGAAAACCCACTGGGTTCTTACGTAGGATGTGGTGGATTAATTCTGAATTGAATCCACATTTTTTTGTTACCGAGTAAAATGTACCTTCCTTATTTTTGTTGGAGGAACTTGCAAATTCCCACTTCAGCAGGGATTGTGGCTCAGGGAATCTAGTCTTATCACAGATAGAAAGATCTCAGTAGTATTAAGGATAGATAACAATCTCTCTGAATCACTGGTAGATGAGTAGAGCAAGGAGAGATGGCATCTAAAGGTTAATAATAATAATAATAATAATAATAATAATAATAATCTAAATAGCTACAGAGATGGCATGCAATTTTTTAAAGGTAGAAGCTGTGCTTGAGGCTGACCTGCTGTTTCTTGAGAGTTCGAGAAAATTTACTGCAAATGTTCTTGGAGAAACATCTTGTCGGCTTGCTTTTGAACATACGTTATGTAAACAGAAAAAGAATTGTAATAGCATGCAACGAACACTTTTATTCATCTCATCAACCCCCATTCTCCTTTTCCATAATTTTTTTAAAAAATGCTCCCCCCCCCCCCCCGCAATATACTGTAACCTAGGTTATTCTTTCACACTTTTTTTAAAAGGTGGAATTTAGAGTAAGGCGACAATATAAGACATTTTATGAGTTCTTATGGCTGTTAGAGATTGTTCTGTGGCATATCCTTTCTTCACTGATGTCTGTGAGAGAGTCATTAATTGAAATATCATGCAGAGGAGGATGAGAAATTACAATTCATTTACTGTTAATATGTATATACTGTTGGGGGCAGTGTGGCTTCTCTGAAAAGAAAGAAAGAAATCTAGCCTACTGTACTGTTGTTTTGCTACCAGTTTGCTATAGACTGATATATAAACCTAGACACCTTTAAACCTTTATAACCTTTTTTGTATCTCATACTCTCTGTACCACAGACACATTAACTTGTCTCTTTCCAGGGAGTGTGTTGTTGTTGTTGTGTGCCTTCAAGTCATTTTCCACTTATGGTGACCCTGAGTGAATCTGTCATGGGGTTTCCTTGGCAAGTTTATTCAGAGGGGGTTTGTCATTGCCATCCTCTGAGACTGAGAAAGTGTGACATCTCCAGTCTCAATCCAGCACTCAAACCACTACACCACACTGTGCTCTTTCTGAGAGAGAAGTAGACACCACATAGAAAGCTGTACTAGGTCTACAAATACCAAGCCATTCAGTAGATGGTCAGCACTGTTCCCTTTGACAAATTTATTCAACTTGCAAGGCTGTAAGGGATTGCTTGAATAAAAGTTACTGCCAAGCCTGAAGGGATTCTTGTTCTACTATGTGGATGTGTTTGCCCACTGTCTTAAACGCAAACAGTGCTGCAGCAAAATGATTTATACAGATTGTTCTGAGCTATTTAGAGCATGTTCTTTGGGGGTGGAGTAGGTATTTTGTAGCCCTCTAGAATTTTTTGGAATGTCACTTTTAACCGTTCTCACCATGGGCTTTGGTTTTACTACAACATCTGGAGATCTTCATGATTCCATCATCTTAGTGTATATGTAGCAGCCAGTACAAAGCCACATGTAGTAAATTGCCATAAATTTATAAAACTTTATTTCCTAATTATTTCTCTGGTTCTACTTGCAGATTCTCACAAACATAAAGACAAACACAAAGACCGAGAACATCGACACAAAGAGCACAAGAAGGACAAAGAAAAAGATAGAGAAAAATCCAAGCACAGTAACAGGTGAGAGGGAGATTGATAGTCATGTTTGATTTTATTGTTTTTGTTTGTTGTTATCCACCTCGATCCAATACAGGGAGAGGTGTGATACAAATTGTTGTTGTTGTTGTTGTTGTTAATATTATTATTATTATTATTATGCAAAAATGTGAGAAATGATATTGAACCCCCACAGTTATGATAGGTTAATAAATAAAAAAGCAGACTGAGGTTTTGAGAATTAAACCACCAGTAGGAACAAGCTGACTTCCACTCTCTTCACGGTGTCACACTTGCTTCTTCAGTGAGCCCAGGCCTACTGTGCTGTTGTCGCAGCCTTGTTTTCAGGCAAGCTCTGCTTGTATCCTTTAGATTGCTACAATGACCCATTGTTAATAATACATAAGTCATTAGTTGTGATCAATGTGATTAATACATAATCATTAGTTGCGACTAACAAATCCCATCATCTAAAGGGATCTATTCTAATAATGAGTTTGGCCTGAAGTATTTTGGAAATCACAAGTGTTCTTTTGGATCAGTCCAGCATCCCATTTTCCACAATAACCAACAGATAGTTCTGGGAAGCTTGCAAACAAACCACAATAATAACAGTAGTCTTGACATTCATGCTGTCAGCGAGGACACTTTCTTAGCTCCATCTAATAGTAAACAAATGAACCTGCTACTAATCATATCGAAACAATTTTAATGATTTGTGTGGGGAAGAGAAAGGAGGGAATGGATAAGTACTTGAAGTACCCAGTGAGATTCAGGTTTGAATTTTATTTTTTGTGTTTGAGCAAAGATTGACCAGGTTGTCATTTGTCAGATCATTGGCTCTCTAGTATGTCAGCAAGTGTGCAAGCTGGCCAAACTGCTCTGAAAGATGAGAACATTCCAGGGATGAGCCCTCTGTGATCCCATGTATTTATGCACCCTTTCTTTTAAGGATCCTGGGAATTTCCCAAGGCCAAGCAATCTTAAAATAACAATATTTGCTTCATTGATTCATGACTGTTTTTAAGCTAATTTTATCTAACTTAATCTTACTGTAGTTAAAATCTATTAATCAAATCAGAGGGATACCATTCTATGCTATTTATGAGCATACAATTGTTTTTCTTGCATATTCAATCAAGTAATTTTGTAATGTGCTGTACAGGTAAAGGTAAAGGTAGTCCCTTGACATGCATGTCTAGCCATAACCAAGTGTAGGGGGCAGTGCTCAGTTACTAAGCCAAACAGCCAGCATTGTCCAAGGACTGCTCTGGTGGTCATGTGGCCAGCATGACTGCACTGAATGCTGTTACCTTCCCACCAAAGTGGTACCTATCTATCTACTTACATTGGCATGTTTTCAAACTGCTGGGCTGGCAGAAGCTGGCACTATTGACAGGAGCTCACCTCATCATGCAGCACACAGGTCTCGAACTACCAATCTTCTGATTGTCAGAATTGGTGTCTTAACCACTAAGCCACCGCATCCCTTGTTATACAGTTACACAAAGCTAATCTTAAACAGCATAATTATTTTTGTTAGTTACCAAAAATCAAAATGCTATTCATTTATTTATTCCAACATACTATTTGGTCTTTTTCCCTATTTGTTGTGACAAGTTATATTTCTGAGCCATCATAGTTCCAAAGCTTAAAACATTCATAGATCTCAGAGGGAGAGATTGTGAGTGTCTTGGCTAAGCTGTTGCATACTTCATTAGTTGCTCAAATCTTGGCAATTTTTTTGTTTTAGAGTTGTATAGCATCGTGGTAAACACATTTCGGGACTATTTTTTCTTTTTCTTTTTTTTCCTTTTTGCTCCGCACTTACAAAACATTGAGGTTTGTTTGTTTATTTGTTTTTTAATCTATAGTGACTACACCCTTCAGCATTGTGCAAAATCTGGTTAGCTTTCAGTTTACTCTATTGTTTCCCGATAGATATGGGTGAAATATCCTGTTCATTTGTATCTCACACAAATGGGTTAAGCGCCTGAACAGAGATTCCTTCCGGAAAGTTATAGAGTTGAATAGCTTGGCGGGAAAAAATCTTCCCATCCACAGCACATGTCCCAACCTGCCAAGCTACCATCTCCTCATTTTCTATCCTTCCACTTTTGGAGCAAGCTACCTTTTGTGGTTTTGTATTGAGTAGCTTTCCTCTGATCCTAATTCTTATTCTTTCATTCTCCATTTGTTTCTTCTCTTTTGCTGTTATTTTGTCTACTACTACATATATACATCTGTGTCACAAGTTGTTTCAACCAAGTCCAGCATGTAATGATGGTGCAAGACACTGACAATTATGTCTCCCCACACCTTCTCACCAGACTCTTCATCACCTCAGACACCATTGCCAGAAGGTGCTGAAGAAGAGCCTGGAATCTCCTTATGAATATGGGAAACTGTTGAGACTGTTTTCTGATATGGTGCTATTGTTGTGGCCTGTGTGCTGCGCCCATAACCCTTGTTGGGACCTATGGAAATGACGCGCAGTGTCCACCACGACCACCTGCAGAGTTCAACCACGTCGACAGGATGCCAAGAAGAAGGAATCTGTGAAGACATCTTCAACTAATAACGACTCTTACAAGTCTTCACTCTAAACGAGGGCTTTAATCTTCCTTTGCAGTATTTACAACATAGATATACACAGTGTATTGGACATCCGTCTCTAATACACACTATTTACACCAACCAACAATAACACAACCTCTGAGGCAGCCACATTAACACACAACCATCTCACTGCCTCTCAGTAACAGACACAGCCCATTCTGAGGCACCAACTGTCTCTCTCTCCTCACAGTGACAGATGAGAACTGACAGTTGACAGTTGCATCAACATTCCGATGATGCCCTGTTTGAATGCTGACACATTAGCTGCCACTGGAGCTCCAAATTATCTGCACAACAGCTCCCCCTAGTGGCCACACCAATGTCATTTCCTGACAGCTATGTATTGCAAAGGCACTTGTTATAATGAAAGTACAGTACCTCCTGCCTCAGTTATTGATCCTGTTTTTGAAATGGCTGACACACAGACTTCAAATCCAGCTCTAATACCAACCCTTCAAGCCTTAAACAAGGTTATGAAACAGTCTTGGCTTAAACCTGCTTTGCTCCTACCAGCCTCTAAACAGTTCTCTAGCCACAGAATCTATATAAAATGCGGCCAGTAAGAGCATCTTGTCTATTTACTGTTATAGTTGAGATGTCCCAATCCAGATCCTTAGGGAAAACACACTCTGTCCCTTTAGATAAGGAAGAAAGAAGACTTGACATGTTTAGTTGCTAATTTATTCTTCTGCTTTGTTGGCAACTGTCCCCTGCGTTGCTGTGATCATCTCATATCTCAGAACCTGTACATGTTTTCTCTTACATTGACTATTGACTACTGAAGCAGACTCTTCTGGAACATTCACAGGACATTGTCCCTTTTATAGGACAAGGCCTGCTATCCAACTCTCAAGGTCAGGTTCTCCACCCAGATCTGTGGATAATCTGTCAGCCTGGAGAATAACATTGTAACTGCTAAGATTGTGTTTGGTTCTAAACACTGCAAGGAAGGATGCCACTAAACATAACTACAACTACAAACAGAAGCAATTCTGTTCCTTTGCTGCCTCCAAGATGGAACCATCATCCCCTGCAGACCTATCATGAGCTTGTGTCTACGTCTTCGTCAACAAGGGCTAGCTTTCTCTTCATTGAAGGTATATCTGGCAGCATAGTGGCTTACCAGCGTACTCTGCTCAGTTCATCTAATACTCTTCACATCCAGTTTTCAAAAATTTCTTGGAGGATCTTGCTCACCTGTACCCTCCAATGACACCACCTGTTCAATTTGGTCTCTATAACTGATTCTTTCACAACTGATTTGTAAGCCTTTTGAACTTTTGATTTTGGTGGATGAACATTACTCAACTGAAAAGTTGCCTTTCTTGTCACAATCACTTAGGTGAGGAGAGTGAACTTATAGCCCTACCATTGATTCTTCCTCATGGAGATTCTGCTCCACACACAGGAAATCAAAATGTTTGGTTGTCTGTGTGGGTTGAGTATCCCTTCACCAGAATTCCAACATTTGAAATACTCCAAAATTGACCACATAGGTGGTTGAGATAGTTACACTTTGCTTTCTGATGGTTCAATGTACACAAACTTGGTTTCATGCACAAAATTATTAAAATTATGTATAAAATTAATTTCTGACTATGTTTATAAGGTGTATATGAAACATAAATGAATTTCATCTTATGCTTGGCTCTCATCTGCAAGATATTTCATTATGTATATGGATATATTCCAAAATAAAAAAAATCGAAACACTTCTGGTCCCAAGCATTTCGGATAAGGGAGACTCAGCTTGTACTATTTTTTCCATAAAGTGAGCTAGTTTTCATACATAATGAAAGCTAGGAAGTAGAAGTGAAATGTACTAATGACATATAATCGTAGTAAAAACTCACGGTAGTAAAAACTAACACAAACCAGCTTATTATCCAAAATATTCTATTCTTATGGCATCATTCTTTTTAAGGGCACATGCTTTTGAGCAGTAGTGCTCCATAAGTCCCTCTTAAATTTTTGTTTAAAATGTTTTTAAACATCAACAGCTAATACAAAAATCTACACCTTGTTTCCAGAGGATTCACCTTCTTTTTCCTCTAAATAAAATTATTCCACAGGACTACGAAAGCTCCTCTATTCCAAAGGTCTGTTTGAGACCTCCCTGAAGTACAAAATGAAAATTAGCCAAGTTCAAGAATTCTAGGAGTTGTGTGGCTATCATTTTTATTTGTGATCACCTTGCTCAAGAATAACAACCTTCACAGTTAGCTTGAAGATACCTTAGCATGAGAGCTGTCTCTTCTAGAACAGACTATTTACAACAATGTACAGAGGAATCAAAATTACAGGAATAACATTTTAAGTCATTATATATAAGAGAACAATACAAGGGAGTCAACAAAAATAAAATAAATTCAAGGCAGAACAGAAGCAAGTGAGAAAGAAAAACATTACATTTAATTGGCTGGAAAAATACCTTTTAAAAGAGTTTACCTGGTGCCAGTGTCACACTTACAACGAAGAGTATTACTAAATAAAGACATAACTTCAGTAGACTCCTCTCTTTCTAGTCACCTGCTATAGCTCAGGTGACCTATGTTGAAAATAGAACATTCCAGGAGTTGTTAGACTACAGTACTAATAGTCTCTAGCCATTTTCCTTGCAGGCTAGAGCTGATAGTTGATGAAAACACCCAAATGGCAAATAACCACATTGTAAAAGAACCACATTAGGTTACTGCACAAAACAGGCACATTACTCACTCAGCCTTATTTGCTAGGTAGACGCAATCCCATCTGTATATGCTGGAAATGAGGTAGTACAGTGCGTCCACTGGAAGCCATGACAGAAGTAAGGGGGCGCACCAGAAGGAAACAATGATGTGTGCTCCCGTGGTGTGCATTCCACGCGCCGCCACCACTCCTCTGTGGGCACGAGCCTCATTCATTTGAATGAGGCTTGAGCATCCGGGTTTTTTCCTTTACACGGGGGGTCCCCCACATAAGGGAAGGGCGGACTGTACTGCTTACCCCTTGGTGGCAAGCTATGAACTGAACTGCAGTACACTGTCTTCCTAGTAACATCTGAGAGAAATGTACATTTGAATTTCTTCCTTGGGGAATTTTGTGCAAAGGAGCAAAGATTCTGACGAGATCCAGTGGAAGAATTAAAAAATATAGCCATGTTACTCTGTAGAATCAGTATGTAGAGAACGCTTGTAGCACCATTGAGACTAACTGAAAGAAAGAAGTTGACAGCATGAGCTTTCGTAGACTTAAGTCTATTTCCTCAAATGCATGTGCGACTCAGCTGTACCCTCAGAACCAAGAAAACAATCACTTGGTCAGGGTAGTTCCTCTGTCTGCAAACACTTGGCAAGTATGCATAATGTATGCACAAAGGCTGAGTATTTCTTGTTTCACTTTTAAGTTTTGAAAATGTTAGTCTAATCAGGCTCATTGGGCCTGACATTCTGGCCATTTTTGAGCTATTCTACCTGACTTTTCTTTTTCGGAAGAGTAATTATAATTGTCACAATGCTTTCCATCTGTCTTGGATTATCTGGACCCATTTCAAACTTGCTTCAGGGTGGGATACGCAGTAGAGACAGCCATGGTTGCCTTGGTCGATGACCTCCGTCTGGGCATTGACAAGGGAAGTGTAACCCTGCTGGTGCTCTTGGACATCTCAGCGGCATTCGATACCATAGACCATGGTATCCTTCTGGGGCGCCTGAGGGAGTTAGGTATCAGAGACACTGTACTCCAGTGGTTCCATTCCTACCTCTTGGGCAGGTTCCAGATTGTGATGCTGGGGGACAGTTGTTCTCATAAGAGAGAGCTGACATCTGGTGTCCCTCAAGGTGCTATCCTGTCCCCCATGTTTTTCAACATTTACACCAAGCCGCTGGGCGAGGTCATCCGGAGACATGGGGCTCGGTGTTATCAGTACTCTGATGACACCCAAATCTATCTCTCTCTGTCTCCGACTGAAGCAGTGACCAAGGATGGCATTTTGCCTCAGAATGCCTGCCTTGGGTTGGTAATAATAATAATAAATAATAAAATCTTTATTTCTATACCGCTTTTCCAGGGAGATCAAAGCGGTTTACAAGTTCAAAAAAGATATACATCTCAACATACTACGATACAAAGTACAGTCACAAATCACATAATGGGCTGGATGAGGGGAAACAAATTCAAGTTGAATCCAGAGAAAACAGAGGTACTAGTGATAGGTACCCCTGGCCCAGGGAAGGAGATCTGCCATCCAGTCCTGGATGAGGTCACACTTTCCCTGAAGGACGAGGTTCGCAGTTTAGGTGTGCTTCTGGATTCGTCTTTACAGTTGTCATCTCAGGTGGAGGCGATATCCAGGAGTGCTTGGCACCAATTTCAATTGATACGCCAGCTGCATCCCTACGTAGCCCAGGAGGACCTTGAAACAGTGGTACATGTGCTAGTAACTTCTTGGTTAGATTTCTGTAATGCACTCTACATGGGCTACCTTTGTACCAAACCCGGAAGCTTCAGTTGATTCAAAATGCTGCGGCCAGATTGATCACTAAAACATCTAGCTCAGAACATATCACGCCGATATTAAAATCTTTACACTGGCTACCAATCAGTTTCCGGGCCCAATACAAAGCCCTACAGGCCCAAGTTACTTGAAGGAATGCCTCTCCCTGCACAATCCACCCTGCACACTCAGAACATCTGGAAAGATATTACTAGAGTACCCAAAAATCAGACTGAAATTGACCTATGACAGGACATTTCCTGCTGCTGCTCCCAGACTTTGGAACACCCTGCTGGAGGAGATCCGTCGCATCAACACCCTAGATGCTTTTAAGAAAGCACTTAAGACGGATCTTTTCCGGCGGGCTTATTCATTTGATCCACCTTAATGGAACCTCGGTAATACCCTATCTTCCACTGATTTTATATAGGTATGGACTGTATTAATTTTATGAATTTGTCTTGTTCATTAATTGATGTAATTTTAGATAATTTGTGCTTGTTGTAATGCTAATTTTATGTGTTGTACTCCCGCCTCGATCCATGGGGAGAGGCGGGAAATATAAATAAAGATGATATTATTATTATTATTATTATTATTATTATTATTATTATTATTAATACAGTTGGCCCTTCTTATACGTGGATTTTTTATACACAGACTCAAGCATCCATGATTTGAAAATGTTTTTTAAAATTATAAATTTCAAATATCAAACCTTGATTTTCCATTTTTATAAGGGGCACCATTTTGCTATGTCATTATATTTAATGGGACTTGAGCATACACAGATTTTGTTATCCACAGGGATCTTGGAACCAAACTCCAGCGTATAACAAGGGTCCACTGTATCATTCCACTCCTACCACCACCACCACCTTCTGAGAGTGGTCTGGGAATGTGCCAGTGTCTAAACAAATAAGCTTTGCATGTGAACTAAGTAATGTGTTGTCCTTCCTCCATTCAGATGACATTCAGCAGTTCCTAGTTCAGCATCTGCTTCCTTTATGACACGCAAATGACAGGCAAAATCAGTACTAAATATTTAGGTATAAGGTTTTATAACTTGCCTTTTCAATATCACTTCCATTTAAAATCCCTGTTTTTGTCCAGAGATGCTCAAATCTCTTATTTAACAAAAGTGAGTTTAAAAAAAACACCAAAGTAGATTAGACAAAAGATGGTGATTTAGTCAAAGTGCTATAAGATTTATAAGTTGAACCTGCTCAGACCTAGTCCAACACCTTTAACATGCTATATTTAAGTATAAGATACTTAAGGGTTACATAAGGGTTATAAGCAGTATTTAAATCTTCTTTTAAAAAATATGTTTAAGTGCAGTATTTGTAAAATTTTGTTGAAATCCTTGATTGTTCCTCAGACAGATAGACTTCAACACTGTTCCTTCCTTTTAAGAAAAAAAGATCATGACAGCTATATATATGTGATCACTGCAGTTAATTTTCTAGGGGCTGACACTAATTCACTTGGTTGTTCATACCAGTCATATTGCAGCTGTCTCTTCCCTGAAAACAACTGTTATATCTTACAGTGAGCACAAAGATTCCTCGGAGAAGAAACACAAAGACAAGGAGAAAACCAAACACAAAGATGGCAGTTCAGAAAAACACGACAAACACAAAGACAAACACAAAGATAGAGACAAGGAGAAGCGAAAGGAAGAAAAGGTACAGGATGGTGGCAAGGATGTTACTGCTTTGGACTGTACTATTTTACTGTGGATAAAGACACAAGCAGCTGCACGTTTTAAATTTTTAATCTGTTATTTATTTGTCAGATCAGTTGTCCAATTTCTGTAGAAATTTATGGCTGTGAAGAAAAGAGCCATGACATTAAGCATTTTAGATGAAATCACTATGCATCTGTTTGAATAGCTGTATATAAATTATAACTGATTGTAATCTAAATTGTAACTGATGCAGATACACCTAAGGCAATAAATGTCATGTAGTAGCAACCAACAGATTTTGCTCCACAAAAGTAATTCTTGAGCAGCTTGATGTAAGATGTTATATAAATAGTAACTGATGCAGGTACACATCTTAGCCAGCCTAACAGAAGAAGGATGGATAGACAGTAATTTAGTAATTTGTCTGCTCCATGTACTGCTGTCTGAACAAAGTGCCTGATTACACAGTTTAATAGTACAAACATAAGCCTTGAGTATATACGTTTAGGAATTGGTAGCTAGGTTTAACCAGTGAAGAGGGAAACTTTTTGAGATTAAGATAGAGAAAGAACTGGATGATGCACATGTTCAGGATTGGCTTGCTACATTGAGTCATGCTGAAAAGAGTTTCTAAGTAATAACTGGAGGTGCATTTGCTCCTGGTGCAAGGTCCTTTGTCATTTGCATTTAAATGCACAGGGAAGATCTGGCCATGCTTTTTATACCATACTGACCAGTTCTGACTTCTGTCTTTCAGAATAAATTGTCTTCTGGTGAAGTGAAAATAAAGAAGGAAAAGGAAAATGGCTTCTCCAGGTATGCAAGTGCAAACTTTTTTATGTACAAGATGAGAAATTGTATTCCTCTTGTTGAGAAACCTGTACATTTTAGGGTCTTCTTCCCAATAATAAGAATAATCTATCTATCTATCTATCTATCTGTTTATTTTGTATGCCATCTTTCTCCCCAGAGGGACTAAAAGAGGCTCACAGACAAAGATTAATAATAATAATAATAATTATTATTATTATTATTATTATTATTATTATTATTATTATAAAGTTTATTTATATCCCACCCCTTGGGGTCAATCAGGGCGGCTAAGAGCAATAAAATACAATACATTGTAGATCAAAATTCCCTCCCCCCCTTAAAAAATTATTAAATCAATTATAATTAAAACCAACTACAGTGGTACCCCGGGATACGAAATCACCGCGTTACGAAATTTCCGGGATACGAAAAAAATAAATAGGAAAAAACTGTTTCGGGTTACGTTTTTTTTTTCCGGCTTACGAAAAAATTTTTGGTGCTTTTCGGCGCTTTTTCACACGGAATCGCGCCTTTCAGCGCTAGCGGCTATGGCTTTTTCGGCTAGCGAAATTTTTCGGGTTACGAACGGCGCCGCGGAACGAATTACATTCGTAACCCGGGGTCCCACTGTAATTAAACAACATTAACACATACACATTATTACAAGACAAAAACAAAACAGATTTAAAATGTCAATAAAGTTCAAAACAATTAAAAACATCTAGACACATTATAAAATCACATAAAAATACACAAAAGTTAAAAACATAACTAAAACTCACCTGGCTCCATAAAAACCACACTGCTATGAGTTATATACCAAATGCCTGCCTGCATGAAAACGTTTTTACTTGCTGGTTGCCACTCCCGAAGAAATACTGAAATCAAAAGTGGAGTCTTTGCATGTGCTTAGATTAGAGAATATGGACAGCTATACAAAGAGGATGATTATTGCAAAGCATCATCCAATGTGTGTTTGTGTGGTTCCCCCCCCCCCCTTTAAACCCAGTATAAGTGTAAACACCTAGATCATTTTAGACAGTTTTCCAGTGTCAAACAAGGTATCATTTGGCAGGGAAACTTTTTCTTTAATGGAGTTTGGATGGAAAATAGTGGACCTCAGAGTGTGGTGGAGTCTCCTCCTTTGGAGATTTTTAAACAGAAGCTGGATAATCATCTGCCAGGAGTGCTTTGATTGTGTATTCCAGCATGGTGGGGATTGGACTGGATGGCCCTCTTCCAACTCTGTGATTTTATGATTCTAGAGTTGATTTAACAAACATCTTTTATACATCTTTCTTCATCATGTCCTAATATACTGGCCACACATTTCACATTTTTCAGTGGAATTTAAAATGATATTCAAACGTGAATGTATGCTGCTTATTCTTAGTTTTATAAAATTAGGAACCCTCTTGGTTTCACTTGGAACTGATCGGCAATGGAACACATTCCCTTGGAAAGTGGTGGAATCTCCCTCCTTGGAAGTCTTTAAACAGGCTGGAAGGCCATCTGCCAGGGATGCTTTGATTGAGAGTTCCTGCATAGCAAGGGTTTGGACTGGATGGCCCTTGTGGTCTCTTCAAACTCTATGATGCTATGCAGTCGTAAGAATGCAAAGCTTACTTATTATAAAAAAAAATTAGTTTTAGCAATGCTTGTCATGAATACTGAAGAAACTAGCACTAGATGTCGCCATCCATCCATAATCCAGTTTCAGTGGTCTGTTAGATTTAGGACATAAGTGCAAAAGGTTGCTTCCCTGAAGCTTCTTGAGAGAGAACTGTGATGTCCAGTGCTTTTTAATATTACTTTCATTCAGTACATTCTTGTTCATTTTGGTTCCCATCAACATGATATTTGTAGCGGCATATATTTATCTTCAGTAACTCTGGAGGTGTCTATGCCATCTCTGCTTAGCCATTCCCCATGTGACAGAGCTAACTACACCCTGTTCTGCCTCATGAATGTACACTATTCAGTTCTAGGTTCTAGAACATGTCTTCCTACAGCTGATATAGGAACTGACTTCCCATGTGAGTGTACAGTGGTACCCCGGGATACGAATGCGCCGGGTTACGAATTTTTCGGGATACGAAAAAATCCCATAGGGATTTATTGCTTCGGCTTACGAAGGTTTCTTCGGGTTACGAAAAAACCGCGGCGCTATTTTCCGCCACCGGAGGGCAGCAGAGAGCTATTTTTCCATTAGCGCCTATGGGAATTCGGCTTACGAAGGTATTTCGGGTTACGAAATTAACCGCGGAACGAATTAATTTCGTAACCCGGGGTACCACTGTAATTGGAAACCTTGAGTTTATTTGTAGCTGACAGTACTAAGCAAGGCTCACAAAGCATTCAAATAGTTCATCTAAAGCTTCTTAACTGAGTTATGTGCCTCAAACAACATGGTCCCTATTCCACAGAAATTTGTCTATATGTCTGTCAGACTGTAAAGTTCAAAGAGATCCTAGTTGTATAGGCCTAAAACTGGATTCCATGCATTGTCCTTACAGATTCTTTATTAATACCTAAGTAATAAAAATATGGCAAATTAAAATTAAAATATAGCAAATTAAAATCTGGATTCCATATAGTGTCCTTACAGATTCTTTATTAATACCTAAGTAATGAAAATATGGCAAATTAAAATCAAATTTACACTTATTTTTAATGTGGTTTGTAAGCAGCTGTAGATTCACAACACTTTTGCTTAGTTTTTTCACATGTACTCTTTTTGTTCACTGATTGCTTTTGTTGTTGTTTGTTTGTTTGTACTTTGAACTACTTTCTTTGCTGTACTTTTCACAGGAGGATGAGATACAAATTTTCTTAAATAAAGTGGCTGTGGTTTTTTCCTGATTTGCTAAGACCCATTTTGTCCAAACAAAATGGATTGCCTAAGTATTACAATTTTTTCCAGTCACCATCATTCATTTAGACAAAGTGTCTTAAATAATTTAAAAATTGAACTGTTATTTAACAGAAAGGTGTCCAAGTTTGCTGAAACTCCATGAATGTCTCATCCTCTTCTGATTTTGCAGATATTGCTGGTGGCAGGGATAAAGAGAGAGCCCTAGCCAGAAGTATTGAAATGATGGAGAAAATTGTCAGGTATCAGAATGAAGAATAAATATTAATATTTTTTAAAATAAATAATTCACATTTTCCTCTTCTTTAGTCCACCACGTATTAAGGAAGAAATGGATGATGAGGGCTACTACAGAGAAGACTACAAACCGCTGAAGAGACCCCGAGAAGATGATGAGTGAGTATTTGATACAGCTTACTTGTGGTGAAAAGTAGGAATAATAGCAGATTCATATTTCTATCCATAGAAAGAGTATGGCTTTTTAAATCTTACGGGTTTCCATGGCTGAGCAGGGATTTGAGCGCTGCTCTCTTAGGTCTAAAAACCACTGCAGAAATAATCCAGTTTGAGACTGCTTTAACTGCCCTGGCTCAGTGCCAGGGAATCCTGGGAATTGTAGTTTATTCTGGCATTAGAGTTCTAACAGAAAAGGCTAAATGTCTCACAAAACTACAGTTTCCAGAAGTCCCTACCATTAAACCAGGGCAGTTAAAGTGGTCTCAGACTGGATTATTTCTGCAGTGTGTTTTGAACATTAAGAGTCCTAGTCCAGACCCTCAAACCACTATTCCAGGCTGGCTGTTAAGCAGAGGTACAACACATCGCTGATATTTGACTTGCATTCATCATGCTTGTCATTTTGATCTCTGTAACACGCTCTACATGGGGCTTTGGAAGCTTCAGTTGATCCAAAACGCTGCCGCCAGATTGGTCACAGGAACATCAAGATCTGACTATATTACTCCAATATTAAAATCTCTTCATTGGCTGTCGATCAGCTTCTGGGCACGCAATACAAAGTGTTGGTTATTACCTTTAAAGCCCTACATGGTTTGGCTCAAGTTACTTAAGGGAACGCCTCTCCCTACACAATCCGCCCCGCACTCTTAGAACATCAGGGAAGAAACTGGTGGAACATACGAAAGCTAGACTAAATACAACTTCTCATAAAGCGTTTACAGCCGCGGCCCCTAAATTATGGAACAGCTTACCAGAAGAGATCCGTCTCATTACCACCTTCGAAGCCTTTAAAAAGGCACTTAAGACAAATCTCTTCTGGCGGGCCTATCCACCTGACTTTTTATTATAGCTGATTTAATGGAACATTCCCACTCTGACTTGATAGCACACCTCAATCCTCAGGGAGAGGCGGGAAATACAAATAAAATTATTATTATTATTATCATTATTATTATTATTATTATTACCATCATCATCATCATCATCATCATTTTCAGTGAGCACAGAATTATTCTGAGTACCACTAAAATGGGGCCAGATAACTTGCATTTTTAATGGCTTTTTGTTTAAGTTGCCATGTGATTTAAGAAGCTCATGAAGCAAAGAATCATGTATCTAAGGAAGATAGGCATTTGGGGGGTGGGGGTTATGTCTAAACTAGAAGTATATCATATTTTCAAGGATTGTAAAGATAGCTATAGATACATGTGGTACATGGCATATGCATAAACCAGAAATTTTATTTAATTTTTGTTTTACAATTTTTTCAACTGTTTCAGTATTGACTACAAACCTAAGAAGATCAAAACCGAAGATATCAAAAAATCAAAGAAGCGGAAACAGGAAGAAGAAGAAGAGGTGTTGAATTTATATTTTGTGATGTTTTGGGGTAGTAAAGGAATATGACAACCAATGGGAATTAATTAATATTTATTTATGTAGGGGAGTTGTGAAAAATACAAGATTCTCTTTTTCACACTCTCTCACTCATGTGCACACACATACATCCTGCTGTGGTGATTGCAGCGGTGATTTAAAATAGATTCCCACAGAAAAGAGAGTACCATATATACTCGACTATAAGTCGACCTCATGTATAAGTCAAGGACAGGTTTTGGGGCCAAAATTATGGATTTTACTATGACCCATGGATAAGTCGATAAAATTTAGAGGCATATAGCAAAGGATCTAAAAGATGAAGCAAAGCAAAACAATGTTAAAGAACTTACAAAAGTCCAGCAGACATAACTCTTTGCGCTTAGTCTTAAGACTGGATGGATGAGAGAGTAAAGGAAGTCAGGAGCTTAACATATTATACTCTTGCTTTTCATCGGGAGATGGTTCCTTCTTTTAAATAAGAGTTAAGATACAATACTTACATTGACCCATGGGTAAGTCGACTCAGGTTTTTGGGGTCAATTTTTTTACCTAAATTTCTAGACTTATACATGAGTATATACAGTACTTTATTTATTTAATTTGTATCCTTCCTTTCACAGCACAGTGTCCAAGAACTCTTGCCTTGTTTACAAGAGAATCATTCTGTCCTTGATAATTACTGCAATTTAAGTTTGACCTCTGATCATATCATCTGACTGGTGGAAATTGCCCCCTCACTCTTGTTGCATTGCTCTACACACATCTGCATGTAGTTTTTCCCATGTCTTATATGTATTTTAGGCCGAAGCTTTTTAGATGACACATTCCTTTCACTGTACATTTGAATGGCTAAAAGTGCATCTAGACCAACAGCCTAGATGCTTTTAGAAGATTTTAGATTTCACAAAGTTGATTCATATTAAGCCACACTGCTTTAGTCTACAAAAACGATCATTATCTTCTATCTAACTTGAAATGAAATTGATCTCACACCTTGATAGGGTCTACATGCTGATTGACTATGACAATACCCCTATCCATCCCTGGATAGATCTCCCTGACGTGGGTCCAAAACACACAGCAGAACAGATCCATTTTGAGACTGCTTTAACTGCCTGACCTGGCTCAGTGCTAGGGAATCTTTGGGATTGTAGTTTATGGTGGTCCCAGAGTTTCTGACAGAAAGCTAAACATCTCATAAAACTACTGTTCCCAGAATTCTCTAGCATTAAGCCAGGGCAGTTAAAGCGGTCTCAAACTGGATTATTTCTGTGGTGTGTTTTGGACCTTTGACTCAATCAAATAATTCTTTTTGTGTGAAGCACATTTTAAATGGCTAGGTGTAGCCATGTTGGCCATATAGCAAATCCTATAACATCCAAACAATGATACCGTTTTCCTTGTTGACCTTTTAGACTTGCTCTTTTTTAATGAATCATCTGTGTAATGAGTATTAAAATCTGTTCATGGAATATTAAAGGCTTGAATGCTATACATAAAAGAACACATATTTCATTATTTGGAGAAAGAATGTTTTGATATCTTGTGCTTACAAGAAACTAAGATAAAGAAAAATGATGCAAAGTACTTAAGAAATTGGAAGTTGGGACAAATGGTCAGTTCAAATAATGAGAAAAAGAAAAGCAGAAAGATCTTCAAAAACAGTTACAAGCTGAATTGGCTAGAGAAATTGGAAAGAACCTTAGAATAATTAAACAATGGAATTTTGAACACGCTAATAAAAACGGAAAATGGCTGGCCCAAAGACTAAAACAAAATACCAAAAATTAAGGAATTTTTTTTCCATTTTGTACTAAACTATATAAGAGGGAAGATTATACAGAAGAAAAAGAAAGATCCATAAAAGAAAATATTGCTAAACAAAAATGGGAAAAAATACCGCAAGAACAATAACAAACTGAATGCCAAATTTACAGAAGAAGAAATAAGGAAAGCCTTTAGAAATCTTAAATTGGATAAATCCCCAGGACTGAATGGTTTTACAGCTATGTGTTATAAAAAACTTGAAGATGTGCTAATTCCACCTTTTAAAAATATGTTAAATGCAATCTCAGAAGAGGGAATTCCAAATTCTTGGACAATAAATGATATAACGTTAATCCTTAAAGAAGACAAAGACAGTACTAATGTCGAAAATTATAGACCAATTTCTTTACTCAATTTAGATTATAAAATATTTGCTTTCATTCTGACTGAACGCTTAAGGCCTGTCTTAATCCAGCAAGAAGATCAAACAGGCTTTCTACCTGAAAGACATTTAAAGCAAAATATAAGAGCTATGTTAAACCTTTTTGAGTATTTTGAAAAAAATAATCAGAAAAAAATTGGAATGTTTTTCATAGACGCATATAAGGCATTTGATAACCTCACTTGAAAGTATATGTTAAAGACATTGAGTAATCTTGAAGTTGGCAATAGATATCTTAGCTGGATACAAAGCATTTACAGTACTCAAACCGCAAGGCTTCTTATTAATGGAGAAAGAACTCAACAGTTTAATATACAAAAAGCAACAAGACAGCGCTGTCCCCTGTCTCCCTTTATTATTTATAACTGTTTTGGAAGACCTCAATAATAGAATAAGGAAAAACACAGAAATCATGGGGGTAAAAATTAAGAAATTTGAATACAAACTTAAGGCCTATGCGGACGACCTTGTCCTTTTCCTAGAAGATCCCTCTGTTTGTACACATAAAGTCATTAATACAATTAATGACTTTGGTACTGCATCTGGATTTAAAATAAATACACCAAAAATCTGTGATAACTAAAAATATACCCTCAGTTGAAGAAAAGGAATACAAGATTGTACGAAATGCAAAATAGTAAAGAAGTCTAAATACTTAGGAATATGGATTACTAATAGAAACACGGAACTCTTTGAGAACAACTGCAAGAACATTTGGGAAAAAATTAAGTAGGATCTTCTGAAATGGACTAAATTAAATTTATCTGTTTCTGGAAGAATGGCAGCTGTTAAAATGTCGGTTCTGCCAAAACGTAATTATCTTTTCACTCATGTTCCAATCATTTCCAACGTAAAAATACTAGAAGAATGGAATAAAGAAATAAGGAAGTTTGTATGGGCTGGGGGAAAACCACGCGTGAAATGGAAGACTCTGATACCCATGAAAATGGTGGCTGTGGCTTGCCTGATCTTCAACTCTATTATCAGGCTAACTGCTTAATCTGGGCGAGAGATTGGATAAACTTAAATGACGATAAACTACTTGCCTTGGAGGGATTTGATGCTCGCTTTGGCTGGCATGCGTACCTTTGAAATGAAAAATATAAAATTAACAGGGATTTTGAACATCATTCGGAAAGCTATTTTGACAGATTGGTTAAAAGTAAAACAACTTTTTTACAGGAAAATTCCTGGATTGGCTTCTCCGCATGAGGCGCTTTTCTCAAGATCACAGATATCTGTGTGGATAAGATATGAGGATTTGTTAACAAAAAATAATGATAATAAGCTAAGCCTGAAAGCGATAGACCTATGGAGAGACAAAGACATTGGTTCCTCTATACACAAATTTCAAATAGATTTAAATTGGACGTTGAAACAGAAGGTCTCGAAATGGAAAAAAAATGAACTGGATAAAATACTATTAAAAGACAAGCAGAAATTAACATCTAAACTATATAAAATTCTATTACAAAGAAAGGTTGAAGAAGATGTGGTAAAAGACTCTATGATTCAGTGGGCCAGAGATATCGGCAGAACAATCGATTTGGAAAGCTGGCAAAATGCCAGTAAAAAAACACTGAAATTTACACATTGTCAAAGTCTTCATGAAAATTATAAGAAAATGGAATTCAGTTGGCATCTCACCCCAGCTAAGATCGGGAGAATTCATAAAGGAAAGAACAATGTCTGTTGGAAATGCCAGGAAGCAAAAGGAACACGGTTCCACGTTTGATGGGAATGTCCCAAGATAAAGAAATTCTGGAACCAAATCCATTTGGCAATAACTGAAATTATCGGAAGGAAATTTGAAAAACGTCCGGAGATTTATCTCTTAAACATGACGAACAAACTTCCAAAGAAAATAGAGACTTTACATTGGTGTAAAATCCTCTACATGATTACTGCTTGGAAGGCTACTTCTGGCACAATATTGGAAATTAAACGCGCTTCCAACTCTAGATGAGTGGCTATTAAAATTGTGTGATATGATGCAAATGGATCATTTGACAAACATTATTCACTGAAAAGGGGAAGAAGAAATTGAAAAGAAATGGGAGATGATAGAAATATATTGTGGTAAACGATGGAAATAATTTATATTTAAATACAGTTAAGAATCTATACCTAAAAGCAAATCTGTTTTTGCAATAAAAATAAGGGGGACGGGTAAATCATTAGAGCAATTGATATACTGAAGTTATTAAAGATATAGTGGATTTATAGGGAAACTATGTAATGCAACAAGAATAAGCACACTAGACAAATGTTATACGAGGGAAGTAACTCTTTTTTAATTTTTTGAAATAAGAATAGCAATTGCAGAAAGGTTTGGAAAATGCAGATTATACTAACTAGTTTAAGACGTGGTAATACACTGTTAAAAGTTGTATAACCATGTAAACGTAGATATCTAACTGTTATATATCGCATGTTAAGTTGACATCTACAATTGTTTTTGTTTGTTTTTTTAAATCCAGCTAATTTGTTATATAGGTTTTTAATTGGTTTTAGATTGAATGATTGTATGGATTGTTTTTAGAATTTTTGTATTGTTTTAAAATGGTATGGGTGGGTTTTTGTATTGTTGGGCTATGGGTCGTCACTTTGTATTGGTTTTGTTGGTGTTTTTGTAAACCGCTGTGATCTGCAAGGAATAGCAGTCTAGAAATAAAATTTCATTCATTCATAAAGTGCAATAAAATTTATTTTAAAAAAACATCCAAACAATGATACCTTTATTGGGCCAACCAAAATGCACAATTAAATGTTGGAAGCTCCACAAAGGAAGGAGACAGGCTGGATTCCAAGGAACCATCTTCCTTGAATTGCAAATGGACACTAAATTTCCTTGATTTTGAAAATCTACCAGTGACTGCATGGCCAAAGGGGGAGGTGCCAGCCTGCAGATAGCCCTCCCTACAATCTGAACTAAGACCAGAAACAGAAAATGCAGGCCTATGACTAACATCTTCAATTTTTTCTTCCTGCTTGCCAGATGAAGAAGCCAGTATGACTTTGAAAGCTTGCAACATGTAATTGTGCATTTTGGTTGTCCCAGTAAAGGTATCATTGTTTGGATGTTATAGGATTTTTGCATAGTTTGTTTTTAAGTGTAAGAGCATCTTGTATAATTGCTGTGTTTATCCTTATCACTTCACAGGACTTCAAGCCCAAGAAAATAAAAAGCAAAGATAAGAAGTTGCCTGAAGGAGACCTGAAAAAAAAGAAAACCAAAAAAGAGGAAGAACAGAAATGGAAATGGTAACATCCACACTTCAGTATTTCTGCTGCAGGGTTATTGTCTTACATCTTAAAAACTGCTAATAGATTATTGGACCCAGCATGCCTCTTCCAGGAATGGAAGGGTGCGTTTTATTCGTAGAATGGGCTGAGGTCCTGTGCAGGAACTAGCTGGTATTAGTGTGTATCTGTGTGGGATGCCATTTCCTCCTCCTAGTCCCCCCTCCCCCCACGATACCTTCACTTTCTTGAGGGTCCCTTGACTCTCTACGGAGGCTTATCAGTGGGAAGAAAAAATCAACCTATTAATGAGTCCTTTCATTTTAAAAAATACACCAATATCAAAATAATATTACCACAAAATGTGTGTAACTAACTTGCAGCCCCACTAATCATGTGCATTTGAATTCATGAAATGTCATTTTCTCTGGAAGAAATTACCACTTGGGGGACCATGAATATGAGAATGAGAAAGCAAACACACAAAACCTGCACAACACATCCCTCTTTACCATACACACTATGCTCCCGTTGCCAATAAGATGCCTCTTACGAGAATTTGTGTCTGATGCAAGTGGACCACTTGTTGTTCAGATCTTGGTGTGCATGGCCGATCAAGTTATAACATGCTGATCAAGTTATAACATTGTAGCAGACATTTAAACATACTTTACGGCATAATAATCTGAGAATAGGTTTCAATTAGAGTTTCTCAACTCTTTCAGTAGAATGTGTTGTTGAGGAAGAATTTGGCATTCATCTCAGATTATTTCCTCACTGATTGCCTTCTTGTTTGTTGTTTCCATCTAAACATGTCATCCATTACAGAGTTCAGAACACTGAAAACCCTGTAGTACTTTCATTTCATGCCCAATATATGCATAATAAATTTAATGAATTTAAATGTGAAATTTAAAAAACCTGTGTCCCCTACAGGTAGAATGTCATGAAGTTGTGACTGACTGATTTCATCTCAAAGCACACTTGGTAGCAAATGTGGGTTTATTGATGTAGAATTGGTTGAAGCAGCCCCATTTATTCCATTTCCTGTCAGGGCCTTACTGCTTTCAAGAAGCACAGTTCTCTACCTGTTTTGTAGATGTCTTATACTGTAGTTCTTGATTTGCTACAATTGTTCTTTTTGAAATGCCTTTGTGCCTAATTGATGCTTGATCAATAGTGAAGAATCCTAGATTTGTGTCATTTTCCAGAATTCCACTATCATGCTCTGTTTGTCATAGCTATCTACCAGTCTTTACAAGAGTGCTCCAGCACTGCTTGTCTTGGTCCTTTTCTCATTTTCCTGGGTTTGGCAGTGAAACTTCAGTTAGCTTTGTCTGGTCACTGAAAGCCATGTTGATTGGGTAACAAAACATATATGCTCAGAGGTATGTATGTTCATCGCTGTAGTTGTTTATACTGATGTGTCCTAGGCTGATCTGCAGCTGCTGATACTAACACAAAATGCTTCTTCATGGATCACCTTTTCAGGCTAGGTTTTCCCTTCCCTAGTTACAGCACTCCAGAATCCAATTTTACCACTGAGCTGCTGTATACAGGTTTACATGTCAAAACATAATGGACACATTCAAGTCATGAAGAATTTCCATCTCCCAATGCTTGCAACAGAAATTGAGTAGGTACCTAGCATCTCCCTTGAAATCAGCTGGGGAACTAATGTAATAATAATATTCTCTCCCTATGGTGCAAGGCAAGTAACAACAACAGATTAGAATAGAGCAACAGAATAGAAACATCATACAGTGCACCCGCGCCAACGGAAAAAACCACATAACTCTAGAGGATGATAATGATGATGATTCACATAGGCTGGATCATACTGTTCGTATATGCAAGAAACCTCCTCCATCATTGTGTATATTTCACATATACACATGCCAGGCAGCCAGGATTGACTGTAGTTTTTTGCTACATGTATTTTTATAATAATTTGTCATTCTTTAGTAATGTTTACAGTGGCCTTCAAAACCTTATTTCTGCATAGAGTCTGGAACAGAAGAGCTCTCACACTCATTTAGTCAATTTTCAGTCCTAATCCTAAAGCAGGCTTTTCCATATATCCCCATCCAAGCAACAACTAGCTCTCCTGGTGCTAGTGATTCCAGCAGTAGGTAAAGATATTCACAGTGATTTGACTTCTGTGATTCTGATTTGAACTGTATCACATGGATAAATATAAGGTAGGTTAGGGTTCATGCATAGCTCTCTGGAAGAGAAATAGCTTTAAAATTTAATATGTCCTTGGTTTTACTAAGTATCTGCTTCTGTTGCACTATATGAAGCAGACTTCCTTCTCATTCTTGAAATATAGATCCAAAAAACATGTAAACTATTTTTGGAGTAAAATTGATATGAGTTAGACATGGCTTCTTGTCCATGCATTAAGGACAACTATTATTTAAGGCTTAGGAAAATCCCCCCGTTTTTTTCTCCCCCTGAAATAGTAAGGACAAGAAACTTATAATAAATACTGAACAATCTGAGCTTTTGTGATATTTTACATTAATGCAGAAAAGTATCATTCTTTGGTAAATAATACTTTATCGAATTTTAGGCCCCTTTTTAATTTGACTCATTAATTACAAGAGAGAATGTGTTTGACTTTGTCATTTGTGTACATCAAGCTGTAGAGTCCTTATTTACCCCCTTTTACATTTTCCTCTGTAAGATGCCAGTGATTAATTGCAAGTTACTTTTGCGATTTCTTTGTTATGTAAACCACATTAATTGCTTTAAATAAGCCTGAAGGGAGTGTATAAGAATAAGAAACAATAGTACTGGTAGAAAGGCAAAACTAATTTTATATAGCAGCAACAGTGATAAAACTATTACTATGTTTAGCTTTGGTAAGCAAATCTTTCAGTAGCCTTGTTTTAGTAAGTGCACATACATATAAGTTGTTCAAACACCAGTTATCCCATAATATTAACTGTTTGTTGTGTATATGTATATAAATAAAACAAAAGGCATTTGGATTTTGTTAAATTTTTGACATTTGAAAGATAATGAATTTTGTAGGTCTTAGTGCTATAAGACAATGGCTGGACAAAGGGCCACACCAACTGACACCCTAAGGAGAGGGGGGTAATACCACTACTTCCCAAACAACTGTCTTTTGGCAGAAATGGCCTGTGGTGTTTGCTTGTGTTCTTTTAAAATGCCGAAGACGTGGTGTGAGTGACCCGAGTCTCAGTGGAAAGAGGAAAAAGAGGCCCCAACCTTTAAAAAACCCCAAAACTCTGAATTTTAAATTTTTAAATTTTATTCTTTTAAAATTCTCTTTAAAAAGACATCTTACAAAATTTTCATTTTAACCACATGAAACTATGTACATGCAAATACATTTAGGGTGCAATACTATGCTGTAATTAAAGGTATAATTTTAATTTTGCTACTTGTTTATGTCATACCAACCCTAGTGACACCACTGGAGGCTTCCTTGAATTTTTTCTCTTCTTCTGTTTAAAGGTGGGAGGAAGAGCGCTATCCTGAAGGTATTAAATGGAAGTTCTTGGAACACAAAGGTCCTGTGTTCGCACCACCATATGAACCTTTGCCTGAAAATGTCAAATTCTACTATGAGGGTAAGTAAACTGTTAAAAATTCATACTTGATAGGCCTCCACCTGCACAGCTGATTAACCTTGGAGTTCTAGGATCAAACTTATCAGTGTTGTGGCTGTAATACCAGCATTTAACCATTGCATCACCAGGCATTGATGAAGGATTGAGAGTCCCTCCACTCTAGGGAGAAGCTTCTTCCTTGCACCTGGTCGCCCTAGGAGCAGCAACTAAGCAGCAACCAAGAAGCCTCTTGACAGCACTAGCCTTTGCTGCAAGGCTGGCACCGGTGAAAGGCTTCTGCGTTGCTGCTCAGCCAGCTGCTCAGTTGTTGCTCCCAGGATGACAGGGCGCAAATGGAGCAGCCAATCAAACAGCAACCAAGAAACCTCTTGCCTGTGTCGGCTTTACCCGCAAGGCTGGCATAAACAAGAAGTTTCTTGGTTGCTGCTCAGCCAGCTACTTGGTTGCCGCTCCCAAGGTGACTGGGCGTAAAGGAACCAATAACCAAGACTCGTTGTTTTGAATTTGCAGTACAAAAGGTAAAGGTAAAGGTTTTCCCTTGACAGGATTGTTTAATCATGTCTGATTGTAGGGGGCAGTGCTCATCTCCGTTACTATGCCAGGAAAGCCAGTATTGTTAGAGATGATTCCATGATCGTGGCTGGCATGACTATGTGGAGAACAGTAAACCTAATATCAAAAATTATGCGCTGGGGGGCACACCGCCCAAAAGGAAAGGGACCAGTAGCCTGAAAAAGTTTGGGGAGCACTGCCTTAGAGTATGTTGGGGAGAGGTGTTTACGCTGGGCCTACTGTTTTATTTCTTCTTGGGTTGCTTATATACTTAGTAAAGAAGTAAATGTGTACAACTCTCATTACATTTTGTATGTTGACATACAGTCAGCCCTACATAGCCATGGATTCCTTATCCACGGATTCAAGCATCCACAGCTTAAACATATTCAAAAAAATATATAAATTCAGGAAAGCAAACTTTGATTTTGCCATTTTATATAAGGAACATCATTTTTACTATCAATTGTATTTAATGGGACGAGCATCCATGGATTTTGGTATCCACGGAGGGTCCTGGAACTAAACCTCAGTGGATATCAAGGGCCCACTGTACTTGTATGCTGGAGAACAAAAATACAAGATTCTGTCTGAAAGGCATTTGCATATATATTTTTAATTTGACTTTAAAACACACACACAGTCATTTGGAGTCAAGTATCTAGTCCTTTCCTGGTTGTTCTTTTAAATAGTTAAATGAATACCGTATATATTTGACTATAAGTCAAGAAATTTATGCCCCAAATGTATTCAAAAATCATGGGTCAACCTTTATATGGGGCAATGTTAATACTGCTTATAAAGGCCTGTTACAGACTGCCAAAATAAAGCTGCTTCGGGTCTCTTTGGAGGTCTGCTGTTTAAATGATGCATGCATCCTAAGAATCTGGAAGCTGCACCAAAGCTGCACTCCAGTGCTTAGGAATGGAGTGTGGCTTTGACGCGACCTCCGGACTCTTAGGACCCATGCGTCATTTAAAGAGCATACCTCCATAGAGACCCCAAGCAGCTTTATCTTGGCAGTCTGTAACAGGCCAAAGTTCCTAAAAAAAGTGTCCACCCTTCTTCCTTCATAGCCAGGGATCTTTCAACAGCTCCCTGTTCGAGTCCCTGAGTGTGCTCTCCTCTCTGTGTGTGTGTGTGTGTGTGTGTGTGTGTATGTGTCTTATTCCTCAGCCTTCCCTCACAGTCAGAGCTAACATACGGCTGGTGAAACAAGGGAGAGAGAGAGTATGCCGAGGTATGCCATCCTAGGAGTAAAGGGAAGAGAGAGAGAGGTTTGTACCCAGTTTTGCAAACCATGAGCCTTGGAAATCCTGGGGGTGAAGGGAAGAGAGGGGGGGGGTTGTACCTAGTTTTGCAAGCCATGAGCCTTGGAAATCTTGGTAGTAAAGATAGAGAGGAAGGGGGAGAGAATGAATGTGTGTGTTTGCCGAAGTTTCCCTATTTTTCATGCCGAGACCGTGACCCTTGGGAGAGGTCCAGAGAGGGAGAAGTAGGGAGGAAAGTGGTGCTTTGTTTCACCCTTTCGTTCTTTTATAATATGCCCAGTCTTTGACCCTTGACTTGTCCATGGGTCATATCAAAATCTATGATTTTGGCCCCAAAACTGCTCTCGACTTATACATCACATCCACTTATACACAAGTATATATGGTACATGTCACATCATATTTTACCTGTGAACCTTTTAAAATATGGTATTTCCCGCAGAGTTCACTATATAAAAGTTGAATGATCCATATGTGGCTAATCCTTCAATTAATTTGAAAGATACTACTTTGGAAGCATCACCAATATATTATTCCTGAATTCCTCCTGGTCTTAATTTATGGATTAATTCTCTTCTGCTATTAAGAGGGTTGCTACTAATTTCCCTAAAACTAAACAAGGAAATTTTTATCTAAGTCATAAATCAAGAAAATATTATATTTTTTAAACAATGCCAACTCTAGGGGCTGCTACAGTCTTTGTCTCTGTTTGGCACATATACGGGGTGCTGGTAAACACCTTTTCTCAAGAGTACCATGACCTTAGCAAGGTTTAGGCTTAATGCTGGACATATTGGATAGGAAAAGGAGGTGCTGAGTTTGGAGCACATTGATGCAGCAACTCCTTCCTCCTTGAGCTGTGAGCAAAGCTGCCTTTCTACATAGCTAGTTATTTCATGCTGAGCTTCTATTACACTTCTTCAGTGAAGGGGAAACAAGACAGTCACGAAATGCTGAAATATCATGCAGGGCAGGCTTTTAACAACAACTGTTTGAGTCAGTGAGTTAGAAATACCATCAAACTTGCAGGTGGCAGAAAACCAGTTCAATATGAAGGACTCTTGCGTGAGACTCAAGAACAGAGAAAGGAGATAAAGAGGAAGAGAGAATTGAAAATGGACATGTTCAGTTTTACTCCTTCTGCAATAAGAGCAGCCCGACTATAGTCAGTGCCTTTCTCTTAACACCAGTTTTGTTACGTGTAATCATACTTCTAAACTGTCATTATGCTCTTCAGCAATTTGTCTGCACTTAATACATAAGCCTTACTTACTTACATAAGAGTTGAAAAATGGTATTACCATACTGACCTTTCAAGTCACTATCAACATGGAATTTTCCTTTCTCATGGAGTGAATTTCTTCCCCCAAAAAGACAACATTGATTTTTTAATTATTTTAATTATTTTTTTTATTGTTTTGGAAGTTTTGAACAACCATATTCGGGAAGATAAGGGAATAGAAGGGGTTAAGATAAGGGGAGTTGAACTGAAGTTAAGGGCCTTCACTGATGACCTGTTATTAACATTAGCCGACCCAGTAGATAATATAAACCAAGTTATGAGCAGGTTATGGTTTAATGAGGTCTCTGGGCTTATCAATAGGGCTAAGACCTCGGTGCTGATGATGGATGTACCTAATGAGGAAAAAGTAAAAATAGTACAAAAACCAAATTTTCAAATTAGAAAAGAGGTTTGAACCTACGGATAAACTTAACAACAAACATGTGGGTCTTTTTAAAAATAGTTAAATCAAAGTACTGTATAGCAAGACGTGAAAAAAGATACCATACAATGGGAGAAATTACGGTTATCATGGTTGGGCAAGATCTCAGCCATAAAAATGACTGTGATGTGTTACAGACCACCCGTTTGGGGTGGCCTGGAACTGGCCCTTTCCCCGCCAGATCGGGGCCCAGCCTCTGAGGCCCCGATCTGCTGCTTTCCAGGCTGCGGGAAAACGGCAAAAGGCCGCTTCCCCGCGGCCTGGAAAGGGGTGTCCTTGGGGCTTCATGCCCCAAGGACACCCGAAGGCGGTGGGGACACAGAGAAAGGGGCCACTCGGCCCCTTTCTCATTTTCGTTGCTGGTAAAGCCGTGTAGAGGCTGCGCTAGCAACGCAAATCATGGAAGGAGCTCCAAAACGGAGCTCCTTCCGGGTCTGCGGAAAGGGCGCCCCAGGCATCCTCACGCGGTCCCACTACGTCACTTCCACGCTGTCCCATTTGGAGACGGCGCGGTCGTGACATAGTCACGACGGCTCCCATGTGGAATGGGCGCTGCCATTTTGTACCTCCTGGGGACGTACTAGGGTTAGGTGCATGCGTAAGGCACGCACTTTCCCTAACCCTAGTACGTCCCCAGGACGCACTTTACGTCCGTGCGGAATTGGCCTGTGTTGCCTAGAATAATGTTTCTCTTTCAAAATATTTCCATCATTACAAAGGACAAACCATGTAAGACATGGCACAACACTAGATCAAAGTTTATCTGAAGTGGAAAAAGACCAAGGGTCTGCCTAAAAATCTTATAGGATAGCATATGAAGAGAAGAGTTGTCTGTGCCAAATTTAAAGGTTTATTATGATACATGCTCCTTTGAGTGTCTATTAGATTAGCTAAAACTTGAGAATAAAAAACTGTTGTTGTTAGAAGGCTCAGATAATAGATTCAGCTGGCACAGCTATTTAAGGTCCATAGAGACTTCTCAAACCATTTTATCAGAAAATTTCTGATGAACCCGTGGCTAAAATATAGACCTATCCTTTGCACAAATCTGCCAAAATGGGTCTCCATACATGAAGCCTCCACAATAGAGAGTAAATGGTTAAAGGAAGATGGTCAACCAATAATAAATCTTTGGAACAATTGCTGTTAGAAGGAGTTAATTGTAGATGGGTTCTCTATAGGCAATTATGGGAGACATTTCTCAAGGATAGTAATACAGTAGGGGTTGGACCCACCCATCTTAATTTTGAGAAGATCTTTATTTTTGGAAAATCCACACAAGATTGCTCAGTTTTATAAGTCCTTTTTACAACTTGAGATGGAAGAAGAAGTAATTAAAGAGTCAATGGTTAAGTGGACTCAGGACATAAAGCAGAGTATACAATTAGATCAGTGGAAGAAAAAACCATGGAATGTAAGGCTGAAGTATACTCTGTGCTATGACCTGAGGGGAGGGGGTTAAAATGCTAAAGAGGTGGTATCTTACACCGGCTAGACAAGCAAAAATATATAAAGGTGCTTCAGATAAAGTGTTGGAAGTGCAAAGAAGTGGGTACTTTCTACCATCTATGGTGGAATTGTCAATATGCTAAGAAATATTGGAAAGCAATGCAGAAAATCATCAAATGTAAAATAAGATTGGAGCCCAAAATTATACTTGCTTTAGTGTGTGAGAGAATGAAATGTTAGAAAATAAATCTGGAAAGGTGTTATTTTATGTAACTACAGGGGCAAGCCAATTATTTGCTAGCAGATGGGGAAAAAAGGAAGAAAAAAGAATATCCAAACGCTACAGAAAAATAAACTATTAGATTTTGTGGAAGCCAATAAGATCACTTCTATATTAAGGGGAGAAAAATTTTAAAAACTGGGAGCCAGTAGTAAATTTTATATTAGAAGAAAAAGGGGATAAAGGTGCATTGGAATAAGTAAAGAGTTGGAAACTGGTTCTTAGTTCATGAATAGTGGAAGTTAATTTTAGACTTCATATAAAGCGGGAAATGGTGACCAATGAGTTTAAAAAATGCCAACATAGGATTCAGGAAGCCAATTTTATAGTTGTCTATGTAATGTAAAGATTTCTGTTGTTTTTCTGTTTTTGTCTGTTTTGTAAAGATTGTCTGTTTAGTCTTTGTTTAAGTATAGTATGATGTGTTGTGTATTTGTTTTATGTTATAGAAATCACTAATAAAAAAGACAACACTGAAACTATTGTTTGCAGAAGTTTTTAAAGAATGCAGTTCTGCTTTCATGTTGTCTTTTAAAGCTAAATTTGCACTGTCCACAGTAGAAATTGGACTGATGTTGGCAATCTTTACTACAGTACTTCTTTGGGCCTAAGCTCTTATCGTGAAACACAAGGATGTGCAATAAATTGTAGGATCATTATTCTGGCTCTGTACAAAACAAATGAACTCTGAATTGGGATGTATTTGAATCCCTTGTCTCTGAAGTAAGAAGAGTAGACTGGCTGAAGGGCTATCTGTAGGATATGATGCAATCTTTAAAAAGAATTCTCACAGAGTATGTTCTATGTTCTAGGTAAAGTCATGAAGCTCAGTCCCAAAGCAGAAGAAGTAGCAACATTCTTTGCAAAAATGCTTGATCATGAATACACTACGAAGGACATCTTCAGGAAAAACTTCTTTAAAGACTGGAGAAAGGTATGGTTGACATCATGGAAGTAAGGGACTTGGTTCCAACAGAGAGTTGATACAAATGGGAAATTGACTGGCAATGGTGAAAAGGGATAGGAAAAAAAATGTTAGAAGGTATGTAGCCAGATGTCTCACTTTCTAAGGGTATAGGAGAGATGTGAGGAGAGAGATGAGGAAGCCCAAGCAAGAGATTTTGTTGCAGTTTGGAGTTTGAGAATATGATTGTATTAAATCAGCTCCTCTCTGTGTGAACAAAGAATCCTTCTGCAATGTTTGAGCTGTGAGGAGAAGGAGGGAGAGAGAATTGAGAGAGAATGGTTACACTGTGTGTATTTTGTAGTTTTAGAAATGCATATTGCATAATTATAGTCCTATCATAGTAAACTTTGTGCTTGTCAGTTCATATTTGTTAAGCAGAAGTTTTAATTCTTAAAGAAATCCTAGGATGCTTAAGATTAACTCCCAGGTACAGTCTTATTGGCAAGTAAAAATAGTTATGCATCTGTGCCAAGATTTAAGCAATCAGAACTTCAAAGAGACCTAAGGAGACATCTTGTCTGCCACCCAATGTTCTTCATATCCCAAAATCAAGAAGTATGATGAAAGCTGCCAGTCACATCAGCAGTTTTACCAGATTCACCGATGATGGCATTGCTGGCTAATGTTTTGATTAAACTGGAAAGGTTTAGCCCTAGCTTGGCTCTGGAACTGGTTTGCACTGCCTCTCTGAGATGGATAACAGTTTGGAAATGTGAAGTACATTTCCATCAGAAGCATGTTCTAGTTAGGCTAGATCAGGAATGTTTTTTCTCACTGATATCAACATAAGTGGTAAAAAATATTCACTTTGTTGGCACAGGCTAAGGCTGCCCAGGTAAACCAGGGATTGGCAAGTTAGCTGCTCATTCTCTTATGTAATGTGGAATATTATTAGAATTGTTCAGTGATTAAACTATGACCCTGAAGTTTTAGGGTAAGATTTCCGGAAGTAGTGAAATGTGCTGGGCAACCTTTGGCAACCAGGAGCTCTCATATTTGCCTACCTTTTGAGTTTGTTCTGCAGATAAAATGGGTGGAAGAACCATAGAGTTGAAAAGCATTTTCTGGACCATTAGGTCCAACCCACCGCTTAGTGCAGGATCTCCAGCTAGAATATTCCAGCAAGTAAGCTGTTCAGCCTCTTTTTGAAGGCATCCAGAGAAGGAGACCTCATCACTTCTCTAGGCAACTGGTTCTATTGCCGACCATTCCCATTGTCAAGAAGTTCCTTCCAATGTTCAATCAAAATCTACCCCCCTTTAACTTATAAGCATCAGACCTAGTTCTACCCTCTGCCCCCTCCTCTTTGTGGCAGTCCTTGAGGTATTTAAAGAGTATGATCACTTCTCACTCTCTTCTCTTTATCAGCTGAAATGTGGATGTGCACAGCTTCTTCAGCCTCATTATATGATTTGTTTTCCATTACTATTATTGTGCAAGTTGCATATCCCTTAAATCACCTCCAATTTGGCTATATCCTTCTTAAAATGTGTTATCCAGAAATGAACACAGTACCTGACCAGCACAGAACATAGTGGGACTATTACTTCTCTCAGCTTGGAAACTATGGTTCTGTTAAAGCAGACTAAGATATCTTTTCATTCTTTGCTGAAGGTGGGACATGTTCTATTTATGATCAACAATAATGCCAAGGTCCTTTTCACGTGTAGCCTTGCTGAGCCAAGGATCCCCCGTCCTACTAAAACTTTTTTCATGGGTGCCTGAGATAGTGACACCTTTGCTTTCTGATGGTTCAGTGAATATTTGTTTTTATAATGCTATTTTAATATTTAAACATCACCTATTATTAGGGGTGTGTTTGTTATGAATGCTTGTTTTATCATGCTATTTTAACATGTTTTATATATATTGTGTTGCCTAATGGCCTGTGGGCTGAAAGAAAGGTATGGTTGTTGTTTTTGCTGTTGTTGGATGGTACAGTGTACACAAATTTTTCATGTACAATTTTTTTTTAAATTGTATATGTAGGATGTGTTTCTAAGGTATATATGAAACATAGTTGAATTCTATGTTTAGACTTGGGTCCCATCTCCAAGATATCTCATATATGAAAATACAGGTATTCCAAAATCCAGCAAAAAAAATCCGAAACACCCCTCATCCCAAGCATTTTCAGTAAGAGGGACTCAGCCTGTAATTACAGCGCAGTTTTCTAGTTCATCAAGTTCTTTTGAAATTCTGTTCCCCTCTTTAGTGTGCTAGTTACCTCTCCCAGTTCTGTGTTATCCACAAATTTGATAAGGATTCCCTCTACTGCATCATTGAGATCACTGATAAACATATTGAAGAATTTTAGTCCCAGGACAGGACCCAGCTGCTCTCCACTTGAGACCTCCTTCCAATTTGAAGAACAGCCACTGATATCCACTCTTTCAGTATGGTTTTCCAACCAACTGGATCCATCTATTCCATAATTAGGCAGTTAGCTAATCAGAATATAACTTGGAACCTTAATAAATGCTTTACTAAAATCCAGGTAAATGAAAGCCATGGCATTCCCACCATTTATCATTTAGCGACACAATTAAAAAAAAAAGATGTAAAGTTACTTTGGCAGGATATATTCTTGACAAATTCACGCGGGCTCCTACTAATCTCTAGATTGTCTACAAACAGACTTATGCATAATCCATTAGCATCTTTCCTGATACCGAGATCAGGTTGATTGGCCTGTAATCTCCTGGATCATCTTTTTTGCCTCTTTTGAAGAGAGGGACAATGTTTGCTTGTCTCCAGTCCTCTGGCACCTCACCCATTCTTCAAGATTTCTCAGAAATGATGGGAAGTGGTTCTGCAACTATGTCAGCAAGTTCCTTCAATACTCTGGGATACAGTTCAAATCTGGCCCTGCAGATTTGAACTTATTTAACTACCGTATATACTTGACTATAAGTCGATCTCATGTATAAATCAAGGGCAGGTTTTGAGGCCAAATTATGGATTTTGACATGACCTGTGGATGTCAGGGGTAAAACTTACGGGCATGTAACAAAGGATCTAAAGCAGTGATGGCGAACCTTTTTGGTTCGCCGTGCCGGGGGCAGAGTTTCCACCCTCCGGGGATGGGGCCTCTGGGGCAGGGCTTTTCCCACGCCCTTTCCCGGCCTCTAGCTGTCTGAGAGACAGCTAGAAGTCGGGGGGAAATTGGGGGAGGGATGACAGGCGCCGCCTGCTCCTCCTGCCCTTCCCTTGGTCTCCAGCTGTCTCTCAGAGACAGCTGGGGACCAGTAAGGGCCCGTGGGGGGCAAGAGGAGGAGGCCTGTGGCCCCTGCTCCTCTCTGAGGGGCTTCATTTGACCTGAGGAGTCCTCCGAAGGACACCTCAGGTCTGGCGAAGCCCTGCGGGGAGGAGGAGGCCTGCAGCCCCTGCACCTCTCTGAGGGGCTTTGTCAGACCAGAGGTGTCCTTTGGAGCGGAGTCCCACAGGGAGGAGGAGGAGGCCCATGGCTCCTGCTCCTCGCTGAGGGGCTTCGTTAGACCTGAGGTGTCTTCCGAAGGACACCTCAGGTCTGGTGAAGCCCTGTGGGGAGGAGGAGGCCCACGGCCCCTGCTCCTTTCTGAGGGGCTTTGTCAGACCTGAGGTGTCCTCTGAAGGACACCTCAGGTCTAGTGAAGCCCCGCGGGGAGAAGGAGGAAGTGTCCACCCACTCTCTCCTCCCCGGTCCTTTCCTCTGAGCGAACGGGCTCCAAGGGGCGAATGGGTTCCAAGGGGCCCGTTTCTGCCGAGGAAAGTGAAGCCGGGAGGCAAGAGGGCTGGTAGGAGGAGCCAGATGCGCGCACCTCTGGCTCCTTCTTCCGTGCGCCATTTTCTGGCTTCCCATGACAGCAGGAGGCCCGAAAATGGCAGGGAGGAAGCAGAATGGGCACGCACGTGCCTCTTCCGCCTTCTCCCTTACCCCGTGCCTGGCAAAATGGTGTCGCGTGGCACGCGTGCCATAGGTTCACGATCAAGGATCTAAAGGATGGGGCAAAGGAAAACAATGCCAAAAAACTTACAGAATTGTTTACAGTAAAGGCTAGCAGGATAAATGAATAGAGTGGGATCAGTGCTTCCGGAACAGGTTACACTCTTGCCCTTCACCAAGGGATGGTTCCTTTTTTAAATAAGAGTTAAAGTAAAGTACTTACATTGACTTGTGGCTAAGTCAAGTCAGGTTTTTTGGGTCTGTTTTTGATAAAATTTCTAAACTAGTATATACAGTAGGTGATTACTGACTAACTCCTTGTCAATCTTGATTTGCAACCTGGATTTCTTAACAAGGTCTCATGGGAGCATACAGTCCTCTTGGGAAAAAACTGAAACAAAATTGATATTGAGCAGTTCTGTCTTCATTGTGATCTATTAGCATTTTATCATCAATTCGTAGTTACTTTAAAAAAAAAAACACCTCACTTTTGTTGTTCCTTGTTTGACTAATCAGTCTCAGCTCACATTATTATTATTATTATTATTATTATTATTATTATTATTATTATTATTAATGTTATTTATACCCCACCCTTCAGCCCTAAAGGGTAGAGCTTTACCTTATACTATTCCTGCAAGCTTGGGCTACACATCTGTTTTTTTACTTGGTTATTTGTTCTTCCTTCCATTCTTTAATAGATGCTGGTTTTTTTTCTTTTAACTTCTTCCTCAAGTTTTACTGTGTAGCCAATTTGGCTTTTCAGATGTTTCCCATTTTCTGCTGCCATGGAATTGTTTATGATTGTGCTATTTAGTAGTTCATTTTTCATGAAATCCCACCCATGTTGTGTGTGTTTTTCCTTTAGCATCTCTTGCCATGGAATTCTGCCAGATATTTTCCTAAGCTTGATCAATCATCCTTTCTGCAATCCAGGATTCATGTTTGACTATGTTCTTCATTGGCCTATGTCACAGTTATGCATTTTAGCATTATGTGGTCACTTCCTCCTACAATACCAACTGCTTTGATTTCAGTGACCAGCTCTTTCCTATTGGTTAGGTTACTGATCCCCATGTTTCTTCCTCCATCTTTTAAAAAAAGAAACTCTCTGCAAGGCACAGCAAGAATACCAAGAATAGCTAGTCACCAAGAAGATATCAGGATAATTGTAGTCACCTATAACTACCAGTTTTTGCTTCTTGGAGATGCCTGAAATTTATTTCAGAACCACGTCATCTTGGTTTGGTGGCCAGTAGTAAATTCCCACCACAGTGTTGTTTTTATTTAGTCTCCATTTATTTTTATCCAGTTGCTCTCCAGTCTGACCACACATGGATTTCTGTACAAGTGAATTTGTCTTTTACATACAATGTTACTACCTCTCCTTTTCTTCCCCATCTATTCTTTTTGAACTGATCCTTCAATGATATATTCCAAACAAGGGAGTCATCAGATCCAGTCTCATATTGTTATATCAAGCTCATATTGTTTATTTCCCAAACTCTCCCAATACTCATCCTTGTATTTGGACACATCTTCAAGCTTTTATCTCCACTCCTACCCTATCCCAGGAATTAGTTTAAAGCCCTGTTGAACAGATTAACCATGTTTTTGCTAAAGATGTTCTTCCTAGTCTTTGTGAGGCATACCTAGCTGTAGCAAGTAGTCCTTTGTCTAAGATGTAAAGAAGGCAAACCTTCCCCATTGACAACATCTGTGTAGCCAGTCATTCACTTGCAGTATCCTCTGCCCCTGTTTACTTTTCTATCTTTCACTGGTAGAATTGGCAAGAATACCACCTGTCCTCTAAATTCATCACTTTCCGGCCCAAGGCTTCATAGTCCAAGGTGATCTGCTCAAAGATTTATTTTTTTGCAGTGTCATTAGTGCCCACATAAACAGCTTCATTTATATACCACTCCATACTGAACTAACAGTGTCTAAGCAGTTTACAATTGTAAGCTAATTGCCCCCAACAATCTGGGTACTCATTTTAGTGACCTTGGAAAGGTGGACGCCTGAGTCAACCTTGAAGCCCTTTCGCTGATATTGAACTCGCAACCTTATGGTTTTGAGTGAGTGGCTGCAGTACAGGCATTTAATGACTGCACCACCAGGGCTTCTTAATGAAACATGAAACAGAATAAAAGGGATGCTGGTCTGTGTTCTTGAAGAACTTTGGCAACTTGTCAGTGACATCCTGAATACACACATCAGGAAGACCGCACAGTTCCCGATTCATTTTGTCTGGCTGGCAGATAGTTTCCTATGTAACCATGACAAATTAATCATCTACCACCAGCACCATTCTTTTCATCTTGTTATGCTTGGTGGTTAGTTTGGTTCTTCCCTTGGTATGCAGTGTCTCTTGTCTCTTGTTGCTGGTCTCCTGTTTGCACCTCTTTACCACCATTATTTTCAAGAATATACAGGAAATGGTTGCTTAGTTGGAGCGGTTCTGAATAGCTTGGACATTGTCGTCCATTCTTATACACGGATTTTTTATACATGCATTCAAGCATACATAGTTTGAAAATGTTCAAAAAAAGTATAAATTTCAAATAAAAGAGAGCTGACATCTGGCATCCCTCATGGCGCCATCCTGTCCCCCATGCTATTTAACATTTACATGAAGCCGCTGGGCGAGATCATCCGGAGACATGGGGCACTGTGTTATCAGTACGCTGATGACACCCAAATTTATTTCTCTATGTCCCCGACTGCTGCAGTGGCTAGGGATGGCATTTCTCCTCTAAATGCCTGTCTTGAGTCGGTAATGTACTGGATGAGGGAAAGCAAACTCCAGGTGAATCCAGAGAAAACAGAGGTGCTTGCGATAGGGACCCCTGGTCCAGGGATGTAGATTTGTCCACCAGTCCTGGACGGGGTCACACTTCCCCTAAAGGATGAAGTTTTCAGTTTGGGAGTACTCCTGGACTTATCTCTACAGTTGTCATCTCAGGTGGAGGCGGTGGCCAGGAATGCATGGTACCAACTTTGGTTGATACGCCAACTGCTCCCCTACCTGGCCCAGAGGGACCTTGAAACAGTGGTACATACTCTGATGACCTCTCGTTTAGATTTCTGTAATGTGCTCCACATGGGGCTACCTTTGTACTAAGTTCAGAAGCTTCCATTGATCCAAAATGCTGCTGCCAGATTGGTCACAGGTACATCCAGATCTGACCATATTACTCCAATACTAAAATCATTACACTGGCTGCCGATCAGCTTCCGGGCCCAATACAAAGTGTTGGTTATTACCTTTAAAGTCCTACATGGCTTAGGCCCAAGTTACTTGAGGGAACGCCTCTCCCTACACAATCCACCCTGCATTCTCAGAACATCTGGGATGAAATTATTGGAACATACAAAGACCAGACTAATCACAACTTCCCACAAAGCGTTCACAGCCACGGCCCCCACACTTTGGAATAACTTACCAGAAGAGATTCGTCTCATCACCACCTTAGAAGCCTTTAAGAAGGCACTTAAGACGGATCTCTTCCAGCGAGCCTATCCACCTGATCTTTTATAGTGGATCTTACAGAATTTTCTACACCTGATTCAATAGTACAGACACAGACAACGACTTGGCTATGTTAATGATTTTACTGTATTTTGCAATGTTTTTATTGATTATTTTATGTAGTATGGTATTGTGTAAATGTATTGTTTGATTTTATCGGTTGTAATCCCGCCTCGATCCGCAGGGAGAGGAGAGAAATATAAATATTATTATTATTATTATTATTATTATTATTATTATTATTATTATTAAATATCAAACCTTGATTTTCCATTTTCTATAGGGGACACCATTTTGCTGTGTCATTATATTTAATGGGACTTGAGCATACATGGATTTTGTTATACACGGGGGATCTTGGAACAAGGGTCCACTGTACATAATGTACTGTACATAATGGTTGGCATCCTGTGCACTTTGATGTTAAAATAGAGTCATGGGATAATGTGGTCCATCGTAGGCAGTATCTGGAGCTAATTTGGGGGAGCTATGAAGAATTTCCAGAATGTAGGCATTTGGCTTTTTTCAATCCAGCTTTCTCCCTCCAAGCACCTTTTCCATTCTCTGTTGTTTGTCTCATGTCTTTCCAGAAAGGAATCCAAGTGCAGGATTTCAGAGCATCTTACAAATACCTTTAACAGCAATGTATTTGGTATGGTATACAGGAGACACTTCAAACTTCATACCTCTTTGGTCTAGAATGTAATTGAGGTTATGTCTTTAAGTGATGCAGTGTTGCAGTGAAGAATACCTTCTAATTTATGCATTTTGTTTGGCCTAATAAGAGTATCACTGTTTTTGTAGATTTTGGATGTACAGTTATCCCTCCATATTTGCGGTTTTGATATTTTCAGATTTGATTATTCACGGATTTGATTAATAAGTTCTCTCTAGGAATATCTAGGTCCTCCAGTGCAAATCTATGGTCAGCTTTAACTAAAAGTTGCACTGAAAGACCTAGAGATTCCTAGAGAGGATACACTACTAGGCATTTGTGGTCAGTGTCTCTCAGACGTTGGCCACAGAGTTGCCCTGGAGGACCTAGAGATTCCTCGAAAGGTGTTCTCTCAGTAAAAACATGGTGTTTTTGTTATCTGCGGTTTTTCCATATTCACGGGGGTCTTGTGCCCCTAACCCTAGCGAATATGGAGGGACAACTGTATACAACTTACACTGCTGCCACTGGATATGCTTGTGATTTCATATGTTTAAGAATGAAAGACGCATCAGTGACACTCCAGTTCTCCATCTGGCTTCTTCTAGGATTGGTTTTTCTTCAACCTGACTGTTCTTATTGGTATTAGTAGCATCCAGACTGATCTTCCTGTTACTGAGGTTCAAATACAGTTTCTTTTTCTAATATTGCTTAAAAGATCTCATTGTCTTCTTGTAGGAAATGACTCCAGAAGAAAAGAGTACCATCACCAGCCTCAGCAAGTGTGACTTCACCCATATGAGTCAGTATTTCAAAGCTCAGTCAGAAGCCAGAAAACAGATGACCAAGGAGGAGAAACAGGTATCTTAATTTAGAAGTTAACTTTTAAAGTCTTTTAAATGTTTGGAAGCTGAAAACAGGTTAAAACTAGAATCCTTTGTAATTATACCACAATTGGAACCCCATGGTCCCTGCAGTCATCTTTACCTCAGCTTCATTCAGCAACTGAAACATCTGGTTTGGCAAATACATGCATCTTTCAAAGGCACTGCTTCCCAGAAAATTCTAGGGCTGGTCATTGGTCAAGCTGACTAGAGTTTCTAGGAGCTGAAGTTAGAAAATACTTGAGGACCCAAATTTGGGATCCTTGGGTCTAAGGGGCTAAACAGACTGCTCCTTTGCGCCACCTTCTGGGGAGCTTAGGAGTACAGTGTTCACAAGAAGCATGCCCTCAAGACAGCTGGAAGGCGGCTTCATGCCACCTGGCTGCCCACACATTGGCCAACTTCCAGGCATTCTAGCAGCATGCTGTTTAGAAGCCACATGCCACTGGAGCGTCTTAAAACTGGCTGCCAGTTGCAGCGTGACCAAAAAGCTGGCTTTTTGCCAGCACAAAAAGGAGCAGCTGTTTGCCGTTTCTTTTTTTGGCTGGCATGGCGTGTGGTTGCCGCAAGCTCAGTCTGGCTTTGTCAGGGGCAGCCTGTTTCGCCCCTAAACCTTCGGGCAGGAGTTGGAAAGAATTGGTCCTCCATTTGTTCTGGAGTGCTGTTTTTATAATCCATTGACATTAGCCATATTGAGTGGGGCTTCTGAGAACTGAACTCCAAAAACATGTGGTGAATGAAAAGTTCTGCACTTGCAGTTCTAGGGGATGAAAATGTTTGGTCCTGATTCACATAGTTATTTTTCTTTAAATTTTGTACTTTTTCTTGATATCACAGGGAAAACTCAGCAGAAACCTTAACAAGTAGGCTTTCTTTAATCTTGGGATTATATAAAAGAACTTTAAATCCATTTCACTTCTCTTCTGTGGTTCTCTGACTAATAATAATAATAATTTTTATTTATATTTTCTCGCCTCTCCCAGATGGATTGAGGTGGGATCACAACCTGGTATAAAATACAATACAAAATGAAGTACAGCAATTCAATTAAATATGTGAAAATTGACAATTAAAAACTGAGTAACACAAAGCGACAGTGGAGCAAGGATGTTCTCATCCTATTCAAGGAGGTGGATCTATGTCTTACATGAAGTCAGGTGGATATGCTCGCTGGAAGAGCTCCGTATTAACCGCCTTCCTGAAAGTTTCCAGGGAGGTAGTAAAGCAGATCTCTTCTGGGAGACTGTTCCTCAGTCTTGGAGCAGCTATAGTAAAGGCTCTTTGGGAAGTTGAAACAAATTTGGTTGTTGTTAATTCAAGCAGATTCTTCTAAGAGTGCAGGGTGGATTGTATAGGGAGATGAGTTCCTGCAAGTAACTCGGGCCCAAGCCATGTAGGGCTTTAAATCAACACTTGTATTGCGCCCAGAAGCAAATTGGGAGCCAATGAAGGTCTTTTAAAATTGGTGTTATGTGTTATCTTTCAGTTTGTTATATATCATAAAAGCGTGCCAGCCACCTTTCTTATTATGACCTTCTAGTGTCAATACCCGCTCCTTTACCAATTTAACCCAGTCGGATATCCATACTAGTTCACAAGAAAAATAGTATAGCTTTTAAGTTTGGTATTCCGAGTCCTCCTCTTAGTTTCGAATCTGTTAATAGTTTCCATTTTATTCTTGGCTTTTTCCCAGCCCATACGAATGTGACTAATTCTCTTCTCCATTCCTCAAAACATTTATAATTTACTATTATAGGAAGACTTTGAAATAGAAATATAAACCTAGGCAATAAATCCATTTTAATGACTGCAATTCTTCCTGATAAAGGTTAATTGTACTTTGGACCATCTCTCCATTTCCCTCTTCATTTCCTTCCACTTTTGTTTGTAATTGTTTTCAAACAGATCTCAATTTCTTTTTGTGACCCATATGCCAAGATATTTTACCTTATTTTCTGAATTTAAGCCTGAGATCTTATTTAGCTCCCTTTCCTCTTTTTTTGGTCACATTTTTTACTATTATTACAGTTTTTTTCTTTATTAATTTTAAAACCTGCTAGAGTTCCAAATTCCTCTAATATATTTATCACTTCCTCTATTGTATTCAAAGGGTCTTCCAGAAATATTACAACATCATCCGCATATGCCATCAGTTTATAAACCTGATTTTTAATTTTTGTTCCTAGTATTTTTTCATTTTCTCTTATTTTATTGGTGAGCACTTCCAACAACATTATAAACCACAGAGGGGACAGGGGACACCCCTGTCTAGTCCCTTAGTCCCTTTCTCAATTTCTACCGCATTCTTTTCCCCCCATTTATTAGTATGTGCGCAGTTTGCTCTTTATAAATTAGATCTATCCATCCTAGGAAATTTCCCCCTATTTGACTCTTTCTTAAAACTTCTTTCATGAATTCCCATTTTATATTATCGAACGCCTTTTCAGCATCTGCAAATATCAGTGCAACTTTCTTTTCCTTGTGGCTTTCGTAATATTCCAATACATCAAATAAGGTTCTGTGATTATCTTTTAGATGTCTGCCTGGTAAGAATTCATTTTGGTCTGGATGTATTATATCACAGAGCATTTTTTTAACCTGTCTGCTAGGATTGCCGCTAAGATTTTATAGTCATTATTCAACAGCGCTATGGGTCTGTAGTTCTTTGGATCTAGATCTTCTTTTCCTTCTTTTAAGATTAAAGAGATGTTCACATCATCCCAGGATTCCGGTTTACCTTCAGTGATTTCCTAAATATCTGGTTAAAATGTAAAAAGAAGTTCTATATAAAGATCCCAGAATGGACATCCCCACAGGAGGCTTTTTTTGGAAGACTTAAAAAAGGGGGAATGAATTGGCTAACATATAAACAACTGTTAGAAATGATCTAAATAGGAAATCAAGAATGAAAACAAGAGAAGAACTAGAGAAAGAAGGAATAAAAATAGAATGGTTCTCCTATTTACAATTAGAACAAATATGGATTTGAAAACAGAAGGAATCGAAAAATCTGAAAATGAACTAGACAAAATAATGTTGGATAATGAAAGGAATAAGATAAAAAGATTCTATCAAATATTGCTGGAAAGAGCTAGAACAGTAAAGGATTAAAGAAACAATGATAAAATGAAGTCAGTTATTTAAATATCCGATTGAGCTTGAGGATTGGGAAAAATCATGGGAAAACACAAATAAATTCACATTAGCTCAAAATCTAAAAGAAAACTACTACAAAATGCTTTACATGTGGCATTTAACCCCGGTAAAAATGGCCAAGATATACAAAAATAGTAACAGGAAATTCAGGAAATGTGAATGCAAAGAAGGATCTTATTTCCACTTAAGGTGGAAACGCAATAGAGCTAAGACTTATTTGAAGAACACACATTTAATTATCAGTGAAATAACACAGACACAATTCCCAATGAAACCTGAAATGTATTTATTAAATATTACATCCATATTACACAGAGCAATAGGGAAAAAAACATTTAAGACTCATTCTCTATATGATAACATCAGCAAGAACAATCTATGCCCAAAAATGGAAGTCATAATCAATACCCACGATGGAAGAATGGATGCAGAAATTGTTAGATTTAAGAGAAGTGGATAGAATATCAAGAAAAATAACAGAAGAAGATAGTAGCAATATAGAGGATGAGTGGGATATGATACTGAAGTATTGGGGGGGGAGAGAATCTAGAAAAACAAGCAGAGTAAGTAGTGACAAATTAAAATGTATACAGTAAATCAATTTGGAATTGGAATTGGAAAAGTGATACATGAAAGATAGAAGGGAAGGGGAAAAAATTGGGTTGCAAGAAAGCAAAAATAGCCAAACAGTGGTAAAAGACAAGTAAGAATATTTAATTTAGGGGGGGAGAGACGCTCTCCACATACGAATGAAATAGTTTGATTTATGTTTTTCCAGTTGTAATCTGGGTAATTTTAGACAGCTAAGAGATGTGATTTGTTTGAAATATAATTGTGTTGAAACTGAAATTGTACAATGTATAATGTATATGTCATATTTTATTATCAATAAAATTCTTTGATAGCTGGAATAAAATATATTTAGATATAGTTTATCATCCAAATTAATTAATGCCAAAACCCATAATTTATTCAAATGATGAACAAACCTGTGTTAATTAAATTTTTGAAAAATCTCGGGGGGAAATTGGTGTTATGTGGTCAACCCTTGAAGAACCGGTGACCAGTCTGGCTGCCATATTTTGCACTAGTTGGAGCTTCTGAACTTGGTACAAGGATAACCCCATGTAGAGCGCGTTACAGAAATCAAGACGAGAGATTACCAGAGCATGTACCATAGCTTCGAGGTCCTTTTGGTCTAGGTAGGGACGCAGTTGGCGTATCAACCGAAATTAATACCAAGCACTTCTGGCTGTGTCATCTACTTGAGATGACCACTGTAAAGAGAAAGACGCTTTAATGTGGTCAAAATGCTTCCCATCGATTATGGCACATTTCATGAGAAATAAAATTTATTCTCTGTTAAGTGCCTTTCCAGTAATGGATAAAAATAAGAAATAGGCTTATTCCTTTTATATAGTTGTATGTGATCTTCATGTGGAAGAGGAATACCGTATATACTTGACTATAAGTCAAGAATTTTTTCCCCTAAAATGGCATCCAAAATCGTAGGTCAACTTATCTACAGGGTAATGCAGTACTTTAACCAAGCCTCTCCCCAGCTGGGCTACCTCTGCAAGAGATAGCCCAGCTGGGGAGACGCTGGCAAGGGTGCCCAGTTGCCCCGCAGCCCCTGCTAGCCTCAACTCCCTCCGATGGGAAAAGCCCAGCGAGGGAGACCGCGCATCCTGCAGCCTCTCCTCCACCAGGCTTTCCCCAGAGAAGGGGAGGAGACACAGGAGAGGGCGATCACCTTCCCCAGAAGCCTCCCTTCAGCGAGGCCCCTTCCCTTGGGAAGGGGCCTGGCCGAGGGGACTCTAGGGAGGGCGATCACCTTCCCCAAAGCCTCTCTTCAGCGAGGCCCTTTCCTCAGCGAAGGGGCCTGGCTGAGGAGACGCCGAGGTGGGTGCGCGATCGCCCAAAAGCCTCTCCCTTGCTGGGCTTCTTTTGCGAGGAAAGCCTAGTCAGGGAGACGTTGAGGCGAGCACACCCTCGACCTATCCACGGGTCATATGAAAATCCATATTTTTGGCCCCAAAAGTTGACTTCGACTTAAACATGAGGTCGACTTGTACACGAGTATATACGGTAACTCTTTTATTGTACCTTTTTTGTTGCAGCATGTTGTTAGGTGGCAACACTTTGCATCTTTGTCCTGGTTTAGTCAATTATATACATTAGTCAAATAGTTCAGAATTTATCATTAATGATCAAACATTTTCAAATTATGGGTTACCTATGCACAAGCAGTCACCTCCACAAACTGTATTGCTGTGTTTAGCCTTCTTTAGATATAACAGTATGTCTTGGTTTATCATTACAGGAATGAGCTGCAGTGATCTCAAACCTTGTGCACACCCTGTACCCATCATGTCTGGGAATAAATGTTTGAAACTTGCAGCATCCATTTTACACTAGTTACAGCTAATAATGGTTATATCCAAATCTGAACAAACTGCGGTCCAAACTATCTATGGTTAATTGAAACAGGCCAGTTTGAAATTGCAGTTCATGAAGCAAGCTTGTTTCAACTAATCAGAATTGAGATTAAGTGCAGTGTTCAAAGCAGTCCCACCTCGGAAGTCCCTATCCTCGGCACTGAGTAACACCCAGTGCCGGAAGGCCTTTTAGTTTCGACACTTGGTCCCTAAAAGGTTCGCCATCACTGCTCTAGGGAATCACAGCTATTTTCTTTCATTGTACTTGCCATATGTAGCTATTCTCTGGATCTGCAGACATGTGCATTTTTTCCTAACAACAGCAGACCAAGAAAGGAAGAAATAATCTAATTACTTTCTTGCAGTGTACTTTACCATACATGTAATTTTTTTCTTTCAGCAGAGGTCTCCAAGCGCAACTTGAACAGAGTTAATGAATTTGTTGTAATTTTCAGTCTTGAATAATTTATTTAGTGGCTTTTGAGTACATTGAAAATTTTCCTTTTGTGTGTCTTCTTTTAGAAAATTAAAGAGGAAAATGAGCGGTTATTAAAAGAATATGGTTATTGTGTTATGGATAATCACAAGGAAAGAATTGCCAATTTTAAGATTGAACCTCCAGGTCTCTTCCGAGGGCGTGGCAACCATCCCAAAATGGGCATGTTAAAGAGACGGATAATGCCAGAAGACATCATCATCAACTGTAGCAAGTGAGCATGGAACATTTTGCACAGTAGATAGGGAAAGAGTTCTTGTCATAATTAATGGCACCTGTGTTCAAGCTGCTCAGCCTGGATAACCTGTCAAGTACAGTCTGACATTTCCTGCCCATGGCCTTTGCTGGTGATATGTCATATGGGTCAAATGTGAAATGTTTATTTTCAGCTTCTTACTTAAGCTTACAAAAGACTTTCCTAGCAGGTTTTTGTCAGGGATTTTGCAAAATGTAAATCTTAGGACCAATTTGTAAATAGTAGGTTGTGGTAGTTATTTTTGAGTTCTTTATTTTGAGGAAGTTCAGAATAGGTTCCATGAGGTACTCAAGTGATCTCCTGTCCAGGCAGAGATTTTGTTAGCTTTACTAATTTAACTCTAATGCTTTATGTTAAACCATTTCCTGTGCCAATAGATATCATAGTACGGTCGGCCCTTCTTATACACATATTTTTTATGCATAGATTCAAGCATCCACAGTTTGAAAATGTTAAAAAAAAAAGTATAAATTTCAAATATCAAACCTTGATTTTCCATTTTTTATAAGAGACACTATTTTGCTCTGTCATTATATTTAATGGGACTTGAGCATCCACAGATTTTGTTATTCATGGGGAATCTTGGAACCAAACCCCAGCGTATAACAAGGGTCCACTGTAGAATTTTAAAAAGAAGACTATGATACAGAGTACAGCTTCACCCAAACTGGGATCTCTAGGATACAATATGGTATTCATCCTGTCCAATACACTGCTTATGATGAATCTTTTGAAAAAATTCAGGGGATAGGGACTTGTATTTTAAGCCAGTAAAGCAGTTGCAACATGCCCAGTTGCAGAAAGGTTAATGTTATTGGTAACTAGGTCTCACTGAGGAATAAAATCTTCTTTGTCTTTTTGGAAGAAAGATAAGGTTGGACGATGACCGAAATAGAGCAAGGAAAGATTGGAGCTGTGTAAGAAGATGAGATTTCAGAAGTGAGAAATCCCCTCTGTAAGAGTGTAGAATTCTGTCTGGGCAAGTAGTGAGCAGCCTAGTGAAGAAAGAACAAGAGTAAACTTGGTTTTTAAGCTGGTTTTGGAAGATATGATAACTTTTCCTCAGTATCCACTATGGAATTAAATTGATCTTGCTAAGTGAAGATACTGGACTGAATCAGACGGGTCAAATAAAGCAGCTCCCAGCCGCTCCAGGGAAAGGGCATGCATATGACGCATGCGCCCAGAATGGCTGGAAGCCTCTCTAAGGCCTCCTAAGGTGGCCTCAGACTGCCAGAAGAAGGAACAGGGAAAGTTCACTATTTGCGGGTGGCTTGTTTGGGACTGCGGTGGCAGCCTGCTTTTAGAACCAGCTGTGCAGCCGCCACAGTCCCACACCGACCAAGGTCCACTGGGGCTGGAGCGGCCAGAAGCCACTCCAAACCACTGATCTTCCCCACCTCACTGTCTGTTTTTGCCAGGCTATTCAACGTTTGTACTGTGATTATCCATGCCTCCTTCTCCAGCTCAGTCCATTTCTATTCTATATACAGTGTGTCTGCGCCATGCACGGGCACCGCTTGGGGAGGGAAATAATGATGTGTGTGCACTTCTCCACCACATGCATGCGCCCCATTTCCTATGAGGCTCGAGCATATGCAGATTTTCCCTTATGCAGGAGAATCCAGAACGGATCCCCCGCATAAGGAGAGGGCCCATTGCACATGTTGTTACGTCTTGTACATCCATACAGAGGTCATGGCTGAGGCATGGCTCACTTCTTGCCACCTTTCCACATCCATTCAGCTTTTGTGCTTTCCCACAGAGCAGTTGAACCCCTTTCTCCTTAGCCAATACATAAACATAAATTGGCATAGATTTCTCCCTGCCTCTACTTGGCTTCCTTGCTTATCATGGCAGACGGGATTCCAGAACAAAACAGAAGTTTATTGTACTTCAACAATTTGCTGTTATGCATAGTTAAACTAAGAGTTTCAGCTTTGATAGCCATTACACCCAGTTTTGTATGAACTAATTCTGATTTGGTAGCTACAGGAATCATCAGGCCCCTACATAAAAAATATTTTAAGCACTTTCTAATGAGTGTAGATTCTGCACAGCCCAAAGAGGAGCCCCGTATATCTGTTTTGGGATAACTATAACACTGCAGTTCTAAAATGAGTAGAACCAGCTTTTCCCTCTTTTGTGTGATAGAATTGTAATAGTCCGTTTAAGGTTCTAGTGGCTAACATTGTACTCGATCAGACTTGTGAGGACCATGCACCAGTTCACTGAAAAACTACCCCAAGTTACATAAATGAAGGTACTTATTCAAGTACATTTCAATCAAGTGACCAATTAAAGGTTTATTCATATTTGCCAAATATAACTTTTGTTTTTTGGTAGTTAATAGAAAGGAATACATTTTGACAGTACAAACTAAACTGTTTCAACAGTCTGCATAAACCTAGCTGAAGGGATCTCATACACTGTAGCCAGCCCAGTAATTAAGTTAGTGTTTCTCAACGTTTGGGCATCTAGATTTTTGAGACTTCAACTCCCAGAATTCATGAACAGTGAGCATACTGACTGGAACTTCTGGGAATTGAAGTCCAAAACATCTGGAGGCCCAAAGGCTGAGAACCACTGAGCTAAGTGATCTAACAGAGGAGGCAGAGCATGACCCATGCCTCTTCCATCTTGCTGCATTTATAAGCTCAATGTTCACAAGCCTGCTTTTTATTCCCAAGAGAATCCCTTCCTGAGGATGAAAGGCAGGCAAGTATAATATCTTCAGGCTAGTAGTAACTTTGGCAGCACAACTGTGCTAAATTAATCCAAAACAGTATTGTTCAATATTGTGTAGAGTAATTGGGCCTGGTTTGCTTTTAGATTTCAAATTTGCAATATTGTAAACCATATTAAGAATCAAAACAAAGATTTACCCTGTTTGTCAAGCTTGAGTCCTAGAAACACCAGGCAAATTTAGGCAGATCTTAAAGGAAAATGAAAGAAATAAAAATTGGATGAAATTAAAGAATAAGAAACAAAAAGTAACACTACTCCTAAACACCATTAGTTTATAAGACATAGGGTAGGCCTCTTAGGGGCTCCGCCATAGAAACTGATTCTAAAAAGGTCACACAAGTCAAAAAGGTTGGGAAACCCTGTAGTAGGCTATTACTTTAGTATACCAGCTTGCATTCCCTGAACCAGACTAAATAAATGATCTGCTATGTATCTTCCTTACTGTTTTTAATATTTTGAAATCTTTTCTATGTTCTTGTGCACAGGGATTCTAAAGTTCCTCCTCCTCCTCCTGGACACAAATGGAAAGAAATCCGGCATGATAACAAAGTGACTTGGTTGGTGTCATGGACTGAGAACATCCAAGGGTCTATTAAATACATCATGTTGAACCCAAGCTCTAGAATTAAGGTGAGGATCTGTGTTAAAGTCTGTAGGTGAATTCTTTTGTATGTTGCAGGGATATGGTGTCTGATGGACGATCCAAAGGGTACGCTGTTACTGTTAATCAAAAATATTGTTTATATCAGTGCAACACAAACTAATGTCTAGGGACCGGTATTGGTTGACAAGCCATTGGTTCTTGGGTCTGTGGCAAGTTTTCAGGAAAGAAAGCAGTTGTAGACAATGATCACAGATATACTAATCCCTGGCATATAAAGGGGGGGGGGGGGGGGGGATAGGGGTCCTCCAGATCAATGAGCCTGAGAAACATTGGTTTATATAATTTTTATGCCGCCTCTAGCTCAGTATACCTGAAACATTGTGCAGTTCTAAATTGAAAGAATAAAGAGTTGCATAATACCTATACCTATACAGTGGCAATGAAGGAAGCTTGATTTTTTTTTTCTAAACTGGGGTGAGCAAAGTGTGCCCATGAGCTGCTTGTGGCACCCAACACCATTTTTGTGGTTCCTGAAGGTCCCATATGCATTGGACAAAAGTTTGTTTGCCCCAAAAACCTCAGTTGAGGAAGAGCATGCTGCTGGCTTTTTTGTAATATTTTTCACCTGTTGTGCCTTTTCTAGGCCTGTCCTTTCAGTCTTTCTTTCAGACTATACAGGGCATTCTTCAAAACAGGAAGTGACAGAGCAGGAAATCCAATAGCCTTTTGGTTAGAACATGGTGAGAGGGCAGTCCATAACCCCTGAGATGTGGCAAAATGGCCACTGTTGACTCATTTGAGGTGGAGATGACAAAGAGATTATGGCCCTAAGGGTATCATTGGGGATTAATGCAGCCCACCTCTGGCATTTGTCCACCCTTGCTCCAAATGGTATCCTGTCTCTAAACAGGAGCCCTCCTCTGGGATAAGCCTTCACCTTACTTGTTTTCATTTCCTCTCCAGGGTGAGAAAGACTGGCAAAAGTATGAAACTGCTCGGAGATTAAAGAAATGTGTAGATAGGATTCGAAATCAGTATCGAGAAGACTGGAAGTCCAAAGAGATGAGAGTGCGGCAGAGAGCTGTTGCCCTATACTTCATTGACAAAGTGAATATCTCTTTGTTCCATTTTCTTCCATTTTTGAATTAAAAAGCCAGGCTCTTGCACCTATTAAAACCCTTTCTTGACCCAAATAAGTTTCTAAAGCACAAAACGTACTGGACAGGTGGTTGAATAATAATAAATAAAATAAAAATTTTATTTGTATACCGCCCTTCCAACAATCAGGGCGGTGAACAGCATAACAGCAACAACAATCCAATACATTACAATACATATTAAAAACATTACACCATTATATTAAAATCAAAACTAACACTCCATCCGTCAGCTACTGTTGCCGTCGAGGGGGGAGACTAGCTGGAGCTTGATTCGGGGAATGCTGTTCGAAATAAGAAGGTTTTTAACTCCCTTCTAAACTGGGCCAGAGAGATGGCCGAGCGGAGCTCTATGGGCAGCATATTCCGGAGGGCCGGGGCGATGGTGGAGTATGACCTCCTCGTTGTGGAGGCTAGTCTAGCCCCAGGAGCCCTCAATAGTTGCTGCCCAGAAGTTCTGAGGGTGCGGGGTGGAATGTATGGAGAGAGGCGGTCCTTCAGGTATCCTGGACCCAAGCCATGTAGGGCTTTATAGGTTATAACCAACACCTTGTATTGTGCCCGGAAGCGAATAGGCAGCCAATGCAGATCTTTAAGCACAGGTGTAATATGACTGGCCCTGGAAGTACCAGTGACCAGTCTGGCTGCCATATTCTGTACCATCTGTAGCTTCCGGGTATGGTACAAGGGTTGCCCCATGTAGAGCGCATTGCAGAAATCCAATCGAGAGGTTACCAGAGCATGTACTACCGTTTCAAGGTCCCTCTGGGCCAGGTATGGGCGCAGCTGGCGGATAAGCCGAAGCTGATAACAGGTGCTCTTGACCGTCGCATTCACCTGAGCTGTAAGGTGAAGCGACGAATCAAGAAAACCTCGAAGGTGCAGCTGCAAATGAATAGTTTGAAACTATTTCAGAGGTGGTTCCACCAATAGATAGTTGTGTGCACCATTTGTCTGCTGTATTGTAAGAGGTGGCACCGATAGAGGACAGAACTTCGTATAGCAACTAGTCTGAAATCAAAAATGAGAAATGGGCAGAGCTACAATACAAAAGAAGTAGTCCTCATTTACACTAGCCTTGAGCTATAGTCCCTGTTAGGTCATCAAGGCAGCTGCACAGATGAGGCCAAATCACCTACAAAATCTGAGAACATGGATTTCAGGTGAAACAAATTTTAGTGTAAACTTTCAGTTGAATTTGAGGAAGGCTTGGACATCAGCCTTAAGTATTATCTGCCTTCAAGGAATTTTAAATCCCTTAAACTTTGAAATTTTAAGGATATAGTACTGTAGTTCAAAGAATCCTGAAATAACCTCTCTTTGCTGCCCCAGTGTAGTTTAAAGTGCTTCTGTTTGTGTGCCTTTCTTTCTGACATCCTTCTGCTCACTCTCAATGTTCTGTATTTGTAGCTTGCTCTAAGAGCAGGTAATGAAAAAGAAGAAGGAGAGACAGCTGACACAGTGGGCTGCTGTTCCCTCCGTGTGGAACATATTAACTTGCATCCAGAATTGGATGGCCAGGAATACGTGGTAGAATTTGACTTCCTCGGGAAAGACTCCATAAGATACTATAACAAAGTCCCTGTTGAAAAAAGGGTAAGATATTTTTGTTTTGTTTCTTAATGTTCTATCATTTAAAGAAAAATGGCACATGGAAGAAATCTCAAAATAGACTTGTTTTGTTTTTCCAGTGAATTTTCAGGCCTGATTTGATTGAGTTAATAAAAACTGCTATGCTTGATAAAACCAAAAATCAGTCTGTCCACCATGCAAGTTTCAGGTGTGACTAGCCTCATGTTTTGGTAGAATCCATAGCCAGTCATGAAGGCAACAGCCCCTCTCCTGTTCTTTGTCCCTAGCATACTGCCACTGAAAAGGGAGGTTCTGTGTGCTCTTAATGTATATGTGATCAATGACTATCTTCAGTTTTTTCTCTCTTTGCTCTGTGCAAGATTTGTGGTTTTATAAATGTCATGCCTCTTTAACACACCCTGAGTGGCCAGTGTACTTCTTTGTTGGCAAAAGCCAAAAATTCATTTCTTGTAGACCAGTGAAATGTAGCAGCTGTTAAGCAATGTGAGAGAGCCATCATGGTGTAATGTTGGAGCATTTGACTACAACTCCGGAAACCAGTGTTTGAATCTTGGCTCAGACTTGTAAAACCACTTGGGCAAGTCATACCCTCTCAGCCTCAGAAGATGGCAGTGGCACACACATCCTCCCCCGAAGAAACCTGCCAAGAAAACCCCTTGATAGGTTCGCTGTAAGTCAGAAACAACTTGAAGCAACAACAGCAGCAAAGCAGTTTGAAGACTTTATAGGATGGCAATGACAAACCCCCTCTGAAGAAACTTGCCAAGAAAACCCCATGATAGGTTTGCCTTATGGTCGTCGTCTAAGTCAGAAACAACTTGAAGGCGCACAACAAGATTGCACTGTGAAGCCAAAATAATGCCAGTTTTCCTTGTTTCATTCTTTTTTCTCTCACCCATGCATGTTCTGTAGGTTTTTAAGAATCTTCAGTTATTCATGGAGAACAAGCAGCCTGAAGATGATCTCTTTGACAGGCTCAATGTAAGTGGTTTCCTCATCTTTGGGAACTTTGTCTACCACCACATTCTTGGGGGACCTTTTCTAGAAGTTCTCACTGTGAAAATAACACCTGCTGTTGATTCTGTCTCAGGAAGGTGCCAAAGTTTCATGCAATGCTTTGTACAGAAATAAGTAATGTATTAAACAGAGACTAGATATCTATCATTTTAGAAACTCCTGCAGTCATTTCAGGGTGGGTTGGAAAGGCATATTAGTTGCTATGTTTTTGATCCTGTTTTTATACCTTAAGTTTCAGTTCTGCTTTACAATGTACTGATTTCATATTTTTATTGCTCTTTTAAGAATGTATATACAAGGCTACATACCTTCCTAGATTCATATACATATTCCAAGAAAAAAAATAGATGTTGTCAACATTTTTCTGCTGCCCAAACTGTGAAATGAAGAGAGATTTAAATGCTTAGGTTGAGGAAACCTGATATTGTGGTGCTAGAATGAATTTATAACCCCTCTCCTCCTTTTTGTTTATATTCGCCTACACAGACCAGCATTTTAAATAAACATCTTCAAGACCTTATGGAAGGGCTTACAGCAAAGGTATTCCGAACATACAATGCCTCCATCACGCTACAGCAGCAGCTGAAGGAGCTCACAACCCGTAAGTGTCTTTGACCCAACACATTAAATTCTCTGTTCTTTCTTTTGATGGTGGGCCCTTGGTATCTTCTGAGGTTTGGTTCCAAGACCCCCATGGATAACAAAATCTATGGATGCTCAGGTCCCATTAAATATAATAACATAGTAAAATGGTGTCTCTTGTATACAATGACAAAATCAAGGTTTGCTTATTGGAATGTATGTACAGTGGTACCTCGGGTTACGAAATTAATTCGTTCCGCGGCTAATTTCGTAACCCGAAAAACCTTCGTAACCTGAATTGCCATAGGCGCTAATGGAAAAAAATAGCTCTCTGCTGCCCTCCGGTGGCGAAATAGCGCCGAGGTTTTTTCGTAACCCGAAAAAACCTTCGTAAGCCGAAACAATAAATCCCTATGGGATTTTTTCGTATCCCGAAAAATTCGTAAGCTGGGTAATTCGTATCCCGGGGTACCACTGTATTTTTAAAATCTCTTCAAGCCATGAATACTTGAATCTGTGGATAAAGAATCCATGGATATGGAGGGCCAACTGTATAGCCCATGTACACTACATAATAATAATGATGAAGTATGAGAATGACTGTATAAAATTTTGCCATAAGAGAAATCCTGTGGCTTAATTCTTTTCGTAAAGTTCACACAGAATAAAATAGAGAGCAAAATTATCCTGATAATAATATCACTGTAGTAAATCCTACAAAACTCTGTAACTTGGGCTAGTTTTAGTGTTCCTATATTGCATATGTGGAGCTGTGAGTGTGCCTAAGCTTCCCAATAAGTTCATGATTCCAGCTGAGAACCTGTTGACTTCTGCATCAATCTCTTAGTCATTATACTATATCATTGCTTTTTAGCTACAGCCAACTAAGAGCCAAGATGCTAAGCTCTCATTGCCTTATCAAAAAGTAAAATAATTCATAATAATTAAACTTTGCCTTATCAAAATTGTAATTTTCATTTGTTTATTTTGACTTCTTTCAGCTGATGATAACATCCCAGCAAAGATTCTGTCTTATAACCGTGCCAATAGAGCTGTTGCTATTCTCTGCAACCATCAGAGGGCACCTCCAAAGACCTTTGAAAAATCCATGATGAATTTGCAGAGCAAGGTAATGGTGAAAGCCTATGATTAAAAGCCACACTGAGACTAGGTTTCATTACTTCAGTTTTCATCTACCGTATATACTGGACTATAAGTTGACCTCATGTATAAGTCGAGGGCAGGTTTTGGGGCCAAAATTATGAATTTTGATATGACCCATGTATAAGTCGAGAGTAAAACTTAGGGGCATGCAATAAAGGATGTAAAGAATGAAGAAAAGGAAAATGATGCCAAATAATACAGTGGACCCTTGCCTTATGCGGGGATCCGCTCCGGACCACCCCGCGTAAGGCGAATTTCGCCTATGCTTGAGCCCCATTCACTTGAATGGGTCTTGTGCATGCGGTAGCGCAGCAGTGTGCATGCCATGGCCACACACCCCATTCATCTCAATGGGACGTGGTGCCCCACGCGCTCCTGTGCAGCTTGAACACATACGCTCAAAGCCGCGTATAGCACACATGCATATAAAGCGGATGCACTGTACTTCTATTTTCCTATACAAGTATTCAAAAAGGCCAGAAGCAGGACCATAGTGGAAATAATAGAGGAGGTTGGTGCTTCTTTTAGGTTCTCCTAGGACGAACTAAGCTCTTACCTTTTACCATTCTACTCAGAGAGGGAGATGGGTCCTATTTGAGTTAAGGGACAGCACTTGCATTGACCCGTGGATAAGTTGACCCAGGTTTTTTGATCAATTTTTTGACTCAGATTTCTAGACTTATACATGAGTATATACAGTAACTTGTATTAGGCCCTTTCATAGGAGTGCTTCACTCATGAAACTTGTTTATCTGATTTTTGATAAGACACCATTTAGTGGTGTTACATACAATCCTTCTAGGTAGACCTTATATTTATACCAAACTACTTTAAAACCTGTCTCTCCCATTTTTCAGTTGTACAGCTGGCAGGTTAATTCTGTGACAGGAATAAATATCTACGAAGTAATTTGGTTAGCAGACCCCCCCCCCCCCAATACAAAATCAATAAAGTTTCAGTATTCCATCCCACTTTGCACTCAGGGCACCAGGGAAGATCAAAAGAACTGTGTACTCTTTCACTCATGCAAGGGCAGTCTGCTGTTTTCACAATTTCTTCCTTCAACCACAGCCCCCACAACACATCCCACGGTGTTCTAGAAAGTTGACAAATGTCACAAACATTCTGGGCAACATAAGCTGCAACAGGAAGGGGATGAAGAAAAATTCCCTTTATGGGAGAACTCTGTTCCAATTCTCTGAATCCTTTCTATTATGTAGGCACCTTTTAGGAGAAGAGTAATGTGTTATAATAGTACCACCAGAATCTAGGCTGTGATGTTTTACTGAGGAGCATTTTCTGATTTTTTTGTCAGGACCTAAGAAATAGCAGTGCTTTCCCTCTCCCTAAAAAAGCTTTGTAGTTTGTAGCTAAATCTTGACAAGTTGACACTAGATGAGGTTCAGCTTATTTATGCACATCATATGCGGAAAACATACTTGGGACTGTACTGCTGAGATTGCAGGTGGGAGGATCATATGATTGAATCTCTGCCAGGTGAAAGAGGCTCCCTGCATATTGAACATGAAGCAACAGTAGAAAAGGCTCTAGCCCAGCCATTTTCCTGGTGTGCTTGTTTTCTTTGTTTGGGGGCTATATTGTCCCATGGCAAAGCATTCAAACAAGCAATCTCACTCCCTCCAGAGGTCTCAAGTGATAAAATCCAAGAACAGATTTGCATTGCAATGAACTATAAGTAAGTCAGATCTCACACTTCTTTCCGTGTATCCCATACTCATTGCTGCTTGATAATATTGAGGATTTAACTCTTCTACAGGCAAACCTTTCCCCACAAAAATTTGCAAGGCTTTATAAGTTCAGCGCATGTTTGTTTCTCACTTCTCTAATTCGCCCTTTTGCTTTTCAGGATTTCTGGCCAAACCCCTGAGTTCAGTTTGGTTAGGCCTGAATCTGAAATAACCCTCTTGTCAATAAGCCAGTCTGATTTATTAATCACTTTGTTTTGGGGTTTTCCTGGCTTTCATAATACTTTACCTGGCTTCAGTTGGTAGGACTGACAGCTCTGATAAAATGATAATGACTTGGCTGCCTTCTCTTTCCTTCCCCCAACTCATTTGGACCATTATTTTCAAGGGAGCTGAAAAGCCTGTCAGTCATAACTTAGGTGAACTCTAAGGCTGTGAATTCTCTATTATTAACCACTGCTTAGCCAGCCACATAAGATTTAACTTCCACTTTTACTAATCTTCATTCCCTCAAAGCAGGCATTTTTTCACACTATACAGTTATAGCACTGCGTTTCTGCTTTAATTGCCATGGTTGCATCCTGTAGAGTCCTGGAGTTTGCAGTTTAGGGAAGAGCATTTCTCAGCTCCAGTGTCTCAAAAAACCACAAACCTCATGATTCCATAGAATACAGCCATAACAGTTAAAGTGAAATATAACACTACAATTATTTAGTATGAAAGGGCTCCAGGAGTAGAGGACCAAGAGGCAAACTGGCTTGAAGATAGCATGTCAAGGGGAGCATGCCATCATAGAACAGGGACACATCCCAGAATTCACCGGACTATATATTCATAATAATAGAGAGTTGGTGGTAGTTTTGGAAAAGGGGAGATGCTAGCCTTCTCCTTCCCAGTTAGAAAAGCACTTCATAGAAATGAAGTGCAATGTTTATCTTTGGACAAAGACTCCACCTTAGTATCCAGGGCACTGTTTTTTTGTTTGGTTTGTTTTGGTTTTGGAGGGGGGGCTTTATCACTATTTGCAGTTTGTCACCTTCATCCTGACTCCTGCCTACATTTTGTCTTATCTAGATTGATGCCAAGAAGGATCAGTTGGCTGATGCCAAGAGAGAACTGAAAAGCGCCAAAGCTGATGCCAAGATTCGAAGGGATGAGAAATCTAAAAAGTAAGTCTGTCTTCTGTGACACATGGATTGCCAATGTGGCATACAATGCAAACATTATGTCAAAATGAAGTATCTTTTTAAATGACTGTCTCTTGAATATTTTTGGTTTTCTTTTATGTCTCTCTCCACAGTCTGTGATTCAAACTGCAAACTCTTATCTGGAAGTAAGCCCCACTTAATGCAATAGGTCTTACTTGTGAATATCCAGACCAGGTTTTTTAGGTGCATGAGAAAGCGTCTTAGGCAGTTACAGAGAAAATTTGAGGAGGAATTCACAGGGTGCATCCTAGGAAGTGTATCTGTGGCTGAGGCTGCCTTGCATGTTTCATTAACCTTATAAATTCCACTTAATATCAACATTTAGCACCGCCATTATGAAAAACGACCTGAGCATATGTATATGTGTATTTTGGTATCCATGGTCGGGGTGGGGGGGGGGTGGGGTCCAAAATGGATCCCCTGCGGATATGGAGGCCTGACTGTATGTTCTGACTTTGAAATGGTGGGTGCACAATTAAGTTCCTGTAAATTTTGCTCTTTCCTCTCCTAAGTTCTCCCTAATGTCTTTTATTGAGATTTTATTGATATTTATTGAGATTGTGCTTGAACCATCCAGAAAGCTCTGGAAAATTTAGAATACCATAAGAAGCGCCTCCTCCCCCTCCCTTTTTCTCCCTTTTCTGATGTTAAGCATTTTGGAATTTTCATTTCTATAATTGTGAGAATTAAACATATAGATATATGGGCATCCACCCCAAGTGATTAAACAAGAGGAGGAAAATCAGCTGTGTTTGCTGCCCTCTCATGTGTCATGGCCCTGTCACTTGTGTCTGCCACCTTAATGTGGACCAGTGTGGGAAATTCTGAAGTGGGAAGCCAATTGTACATAGATAAATTCATGCTAGGGTGGCCCACTGCAGAAGCACAGAGCTCCTTGTTATGTAAGGTGCACCTGCTGAAATTGCCTGTTCTGCATACTTTGTGAAAACATAAGCTCTGCTCTCTTTTGCATCTAGCCACCATAAATCATGTGGGGTAGTTCTGTGAGTGTCTTGGTTCAGTTTCCTACTCAACTAAAGTTTTTCCAGACTGAGCAGGTTGCTGTACCTGTTCACCTCTCTGTATAAGGGGCACATGATTGATTTACCATATGCAGTGGTTATGAGGCTAAAGAAAGTAGATGTTACAGACGCTAGTGTGAAGTATGTAAATTTCAGCATTAAGAGTGAGTTAACAGAACTTCCTATATGTTTAGCAGCCGACTTAATATGATTTTTCCCCCAGGACTGTTGAAAGTAAGAAGAAAGCTGTACAAAGAATTGAGGAGCAGTTGATGAAGTTGGAGGTCCAGGCTACAGACCGAGAGGAAAATAAGCAAATTGCTTTGGGGACCTCCAAACTAAATTACCTGGATCCTAGAATTTCTGTTGCCTGGTAAGCTCTTGTCTGGGGAAAAAGGAGAAGGGATCACTGCCCTCATCACTTCACCTTATTTCAGTCCTTGAAAGGAGGCAGGCCCTGGTCCTGCTGGGATGTGGGATAGATTTTTATATTAGCTTGGCTGCTGGTAGTAGGTGGGCCTTTGTGTGGTTTTATGTCAAAATGTGCGTTCCAGTTTCATTTTTTAAAGCTAGATGCATTGTACATCCCTTGATTCCACGTAATTCTGCCTCCAAAAACTGGTGCAGAAGTTTGTGTGTGATCTTCATGGATGAGAGTAATATGATTGTGTTCACAGTTTGGAGAGTTGGGGATAGAAATTTGGTAGATCAAAACTGCTGGCAGCTTCAGTGCATGGGCACAGAGGAACAGGGTTGGAAGGTAGAGCAGGAGTGGTGGTGAAGCCCTGGGTATCTATTTCCCTGCTACATGTGTATGGTATAGGCTTACAGAATGCACTAACAACCCTATTGTTGTTTCATTACAGTGTACCTTTGAGTATTGCTATTAACTGTTTCTGGTTCTCTTTCTCCCTTCACACCCCCACCCTCCACATCTAGGTGTAAGAAATTTGGAATACCCATTGAGAAGATCTACAATAAAACCCAACGGGAGAAATTTGCCTGGGCAATTGACATGGCAGATGACGACTTTGAGTTTTAATATGATTTTAATGGGCTGTATTCAGTGAAAGAGAAGCAGAGTAGCCTGGTTGTAGGGAGATTGATAAACTGTGAGCCTTACTTGTCCTTTATATTGGGGGGGGGGGGGGGGGAGCATTGGGAAGGGAAAACAAGTGTCCAATAACATACCCAACATCTTTCAGAAAAGATATGCCTGGAAATACTATAGAGGAGCTGAGCCAGTTGTCCTATGGACAACTTATTTAAATCTTGTGCCAGAGACCCAATTTTTAGCTGTATGGTTTGTGTTTTATCTCTGGAGGGAGGACAGGTGGATGGGGGAATTTGTTGACCTTCTTCCAGGCAAAGTCACCATTACAGTGAAGAGCTTGGAAATCATTAGCTACTGTATACAGAATCCAATGAGATATTGGTGTGTTTTTACAGTTAGGGTTTTTGCAATAACTTCTATATTTTAATAGAAAATGGACTCCTTAATTCCCCACCCCACTCCCCATTAATTTAACACAACTGATTCCCTCAGCACACTATCTCTGGCCAGAATGGTCATTGTGGAAACACCCAGGTGTTTTCATTTTTACTTGGTCCCATCATGATATTGAAAACTTATAGTAAAAACACATCTCTTCAAAGCAAAGCATGATGGGAAGATCCTTCCTGACTTGAGTGGGGTTTTTGTTTTGTTTTTTTGTTAATGTGAATTTTTACTGCTTTTAATTATTTTAAAATATTTAAACTTTTTTTTCTTCTTGATCTTAAAGATCATGTAGATTTGCAGAGGGTAGGAAGGAAAAAGCTGGGAAGGGGTAATGGATTATGAGTACAAATAAATTGGTGGCAAATTGCTTTCCCATCATACTTTGTTCTGAGTACTTAATATATATATATATATAAAGAGATTATATATACCAGAAATATCCACAGCTGTGGGTTTGGTTTTGCTTTTTCTTCTTGTTGGTTTTTCCCTCTCCCCCCCCCCCCCCCCCCCATTTTTTAAGAAATCTCCCTCCCTCCCTTCTTTTACTTGAATGATTTTATTGTGTAAAAAGAACTTTCACAGGTCAATAAAATTTTGAGGGAAGTGAGCTTTGGTCCAAAAAAAAAAAAGGAAAAATAATCAAGATTTTAGGGCTTTTATTTTTTTTTCTTTTGTAATTGTGTACAAAAATTTAAAAAAAAAATAAAGAAGAATTTTAATGTGAACCCTTTTTTTTGCTATAATCCGTTAGTCCAAGAGGCATTGTTAGCTTAGTGTGGTGCAAAGACAAGTTTCCCGTAGTTTTTCCTCAACAATTATCTTCTATTTTTATCATGAATTCCCTTTTAATCAACTGTAGGTTATTTAAAATAAATTCCTACAACTTAACGCAATGCCAGCATCTGTGTGTTCTTGTACCCAGAAGGCTAAAGAGCTGGCTGTGTATAACTGCCAAATGAAGTGCTTTGAGGTGGAGGCTCCAGGATGAACTTTCTAAGGAACCAACCGGTCAGAAAGTGGAGGAGAAATTAGTCCATTTTGCATTTTAATGCAGATCCACACAGGTTATACCCACCATACCAGTAAATTAAGCATGGTTATCTTTAATACTTACATTACTCCACATGTAGAAATGTGATTCTCCAAATAAAAATGCGTACTGAAATGCATCATGTAAGGGGGGGGGAGTGATTACAAAGTAAATTATCATAGGAAAATTGCAAACAAAAATGTGAACAAAATTCCAAGCAGAACTTTTAAAAAAATGCAAATCACTATGGAAATGCAACAATGCACAGAAGACAGGAAGAATGAGAAATTGACAGAAACCATAAACTAACAGCTTGGTCTATCCTTAATGGAAACACAGCTGAATTCCCACATGACCAACACCAGGAGCAACATCATAAAATTGCCAGTTTTCTGACCATTTTTTTGTGGTTTCCTTGTGTGTTTCATCCTTCATAAATCTTAAAATTCCCAAGGCTGGTTTCTCTGTACATTCCCATCCTTAGTTATTGTTGTGGAACTGTCCTTTTCTTTCTTTATAGACAAAAAGTGAGGATGGCTCTTGTTTTTGATTTAACTATATTCTTCATATTTACACTGATTTAGGAAATCAGTCAATTTGGTTTTTTTTTAATTTAGGAAGACATATCATGCCCAAAACTACCTCATGACTTTATAGTCAAGATGAAAATATAATTTTAACAACAGGTCTTGCATTCCAAATTATAAAACAAGATTATATTTTCACTTTTCCTATAAACTTGTAACACCCAACCTCAATCTTGTTCAACAGAATCACTATTTCTGAAGAAAGAATAGAATCCTTCAAAACACGACTGAATGAAACGACAGTTGAGTAATACCTAGCTGTCCAGTTTTGGGTAACTTCCAGTTTGATGTATACCATTCTAAACAGCATTCACATTGGCATCATAAAGGCATGCTGCTGTCAGCACTGTCTGTTATTCCAGATGAATCAGGCATGATAGCAGCTCCTTAACTATGCAGAGCCTTATTTACTCTTGTTTCAGCTTGATTAATCTTAAAGTTATACATTCATTCCAGAAAATACTATTGATATTGTAGCAAGTACATTTCTATACCACTTATCAGTGCACTTAAGCACTTCCTTATGTGTAAGCTAATTGCCCCCAACAAGCTGGGAACTCAATTTAAAGAGCTATGGAAGGATGCCAGAATTGACCCTGGAACCCCTGGCTGGTATTGAACTCTCAACATTGTGATTGTGAGTGAGTGGCTGCAGTA
>NC_056525.1:33338726-33354209 GCF_019175285.1 Sceloporus undulatus | reverse complement strand
CCAGCATTTAACCACTGCACTAACAGGCTAATGTAACAAATCTGGGAGATGAACAAAATGTAAAGCAGGCATGCAAAGTTAGAAAATTCATGTATATCCTGTGTTACTGTCTTAGCCTTGCCAAATCCCATTTATGTGCCATGAAAACACTGGTCCCCTGGAAATAATAAATTCTTACACTCCCCTTCCCCTGTAACATTTTGCTTAGTTTGATCATCAGTCTCCGCATCAGAATTTCATAAATGTCATAGTACACCCTGTATGGGGGTGGAAGGAAGTGGTACGGGGCAAGAAACTAGAAGCTGTAAACACGCAGAGATGTGTACACCCCTTGACATCTGGAGCTCTGTGTTCTACTTTGATACCTTTAATAATAATGAACATACTGTTTTAACAAACATTTAAGATTTATTGAAGATATAAGAATTTTCTAGCCTAGCAAGATGACTAACAAAGAACATTTAATGAAAATGGATACACAGGAAGAACTTATAAAGTACCCAAAACTGGATAAGGAAAAAAAATGGAAAGAGAACTGAAAAATAAATGCAGGTAAAAATAAATGGGAAGAGAATTGTAGAAAAGAACTAGGCTGAAATAGTATAGATACAAAACCGGGAAGGGGGGGGGGGGGGTTATATCCAAAGATAGTTTGGTCATAATAATGTCCAGTCTCCAGTAAGAGAGGAATTTAGAAGGTCATATAATGGTTATATAGTCAATTTCAGGTGTGCACTTATTTTATTAAGCCACATTGGTCACCAGTGTTCTTGTATAGTTGTGGGAGAAACTAAATCCAGGAGGGATGAACTAAGCTAGCAAAATCCATTACCCCTTTCCTTTCCACTGTGAAGAAGAAAACTGGTGTCTTGCCTTTGCCTTCAGACTCAGTAGACTCACAAAAGTTGCAAGTAGCTTATTTTAAACTAGTTTAAGGGAAAGTAAACGTGTCTGACTACAGTGTCCCTATTTTTGCTCACAACATTGCTTGTGGACCCACACTTGGTGGAGAGGTGGTTAAGAAAGGTGTTAAATTAAACCCAAATCTGATCCAACTGTCAGATTCTGCTCACTGAATTTTTTTAAAAAAAATAACAATAGCCAAGAATTAGAAAGGTGGCAACAAAAAGAAACTGCACCTTAACAGTCCAAACTCCTCCTTGCATCTGTGCCTCACACAAATGGGTTATCCTGCACCTGCACAGAGCACAGTTTGGAACCCTCCAGAACAGTGATACAAAACCTTTTACCCTTGGATCCCCCCTTTACATCTACATTTTCGTGCATATTCAGATATTAGCATTTTATAAGGAAATAAGATTATTCAAATTAGAAAGCAAATTCAATATTTAACTCTACACACATATAAATCAAAGAAATAATCATGTTAGTCTGTAGAATCAGTATGTAGAGAGCTCCTGTAGCACTAACTGAAAGAACTTGACAACAAGAGCTTTTGTAGACTTAAGTCTACTTCCTCAGATTCATTTGTTGAGAATTTCTGTTACCCGTAAACTCTTTGTTTAGGAAAGGAAGAGAAGTAATCACAGCCCCCATATATTCGCTTTGCATCTGAGGAAGTAGACTTTAGTCTACGAAAGCTCATGCAGCCGACTTCCTCCCTTCAGTTAGTCTCAAAGGTGCTACAATACCTCTACATACACATGTATAAATGTTACATATGAAAAAGTTTGGGAAGAGGAGGGGTCAGAGCCCCCAAGTCAAACCACCTGCTGGGGTTCCAATTGTAGAAACTAGTAGAAGTGTTTTAGAGAAGCTGAAGGGGCTGCACTGCAAAGCCCTATTTACTCAACACTGGAAATCGTGTTCTGTATGTCTCTCTCACACACACACACACCAGATAATTTGACATGTGTTGCTCACATAGTACCTGTCATATCTTTGAAAACTTAAGGACTCCGAAGTTGATATTTAAATGAAATGAGCTGCTCAGGTAGCTTGAGTTGCCCACTAAGTACCATGGATTACATTTGTTAATTGCTCTGCAGTGACATCATGCACACAGCACTTTGGTCAAACAAGATTAATCGTTACTGGATATTTTACAAAGCCCAAACACATTGAAAATCCCAGTGAGCTAGATTTGCTTAACCATATCGGATTGTAGCCAAAATATTTTATGATGCACGTCTATTTAGTTAGGGTTGTGGTTAATCAAATTGATGAGCATGTTGAGTTTATGCAGTCATGTCTTTGGGATTTAACATACAATCTTAAAATAGCATTTTGCCATTGTCACTGTGCCTTCAAGTCATGTCAGACTTAGGGTCACCCTAAGGTGAACCTTAGGCAAGGTCTGTTCAAGGAGGGAGGATGTTGCCTTTGTTTTTCTGTGAGGCTGAGAGAGTGTGAGTTGCCCCGGGTCACCCAGTGGGTTTCCATGGCCAAGCAGGGATTTGAACCCTGATCTTAAAGAGGCATAGCTCAACAGTCAAACCACACTATACCATGCTGGCATACAAATACCCTCTTAAAATTTCCTATGATAATTTGTGGACTAAGAAAGGAAGGTGAATTTACTACATTTCTCACTAGAGAGGAGAAATTCTCCAGTGGTTTCTCAGTGGTGAGGTGCAACATTACCAGAGAATCTAGCAGTGTTTTTCCTTTCTCTCAAGGACTCTTATGCTGCCATTGGAAGTAGCAATGGAAGAAAACTGAATGAACTGAGCTTGGAGACACTAGTCCCATGTTCAAACAACTACATCATGCTAGCTTATTATAAAATAGCACTATTCATAGTTACTTGTGATCATTGTAGTCTTGGAGATCTTTAGCCAGGACCTGAGGTTTCAACCTTTGATTGGTGAGTGGTCTGTACCAATTTGCTTCTGATCATTGTTTTAGAAATAACTAGTGGGGACTATTTCTCTTCCACAATAGTGTTGTATACCTTAAACTCCCATATCTCCCTAGCCCATTTGCTCTGGATAGAACGGCAGATCTGGTTGCCCCCATACCAAATCTGCCCGGAAAGAAGTTTGTACTACCCTTTACCTTGATTGATGCAGTTTTCCCCTCTGAAGTTCACATTGGCAGTATCGCCTTAAATGGAGCCTCGTTTGTTGTCAATCAAATTCACTTCCACTTTCATCAAAAGTGACATATCCTACAGCCATTGGCCAACCGAATGGATGCTTTCCCCCTCCTTTTTTAAAAAAAAAAAACTGGCTGCAGTGTGCACATATTCTGTCAATTTGTCAAATTTAGGTGGGGTACTGATCACCCAAAAAGGACGGTCTGCCTGCACCTTATTTTGCTGCATGAGGAAGCTTCAGCGGACAAGCTTCACAGCTTCCTCGCACAGCAGGGTTCTTTTTTGCAGCGCCAGTGTGATGCAACAGTGAGCCAATGGCACACTTGCAATGTCACAATGTTGTCGCAACATGCAGACGCTAAGCATCTGTTGCATCAAAATGGCACCGCCATTTTGACACCCTTGTCAAGTGCAAGGGGTGAGGGACGTCTGGAGGTGCTGCCTCTCGCACGTGACGACGCACCCCATTGTGCCTGTCTATATTGCGCCTTTAAATCCTCCAGGTGTGGATGTGTGTTGTGTGTATTTGGGTCATTACAGATTATGGCCAAAGTCATGGTTTCCACAGCCTTCCCTCAGAATGCCAGCCTCTAGTTTCCCCTTCGCTTCCAGCCCAGCATTTCCTCCTCTTTGAAACCTCTTCCTTTCCCTTCCCTTCAAGCCCGGTGCCACCTCCGAAGCCCTCGCCTCCCCCCCATGCCATCCTCTTCCCTTCCCTTCCAGCCCAAAGCATGCACATAATCTGTCATAATAATAATAATAATAATAATAATAATACCTCACCTCAGAATGCCATCTCTGCATCCTCTTTCTTTGCTTTCCCTCCAATTGCCACCCCAGAATGCCTTACATACACAAATATATATGTAGCAAAAGCATTTACACATTGTATCAATTTGCCAAATTTAAAAGGAAACGCAAGCATTCGTATATTCTGTCACACACACAAAAAAAATCTTTTTTAAAAAAAATGCCACTTGCAAAGTGAGGTGCCATGCCGGCAGCAAGCAAACGAAGGGGGAAATGTAGCACAAGCAGACACATTCTATCAATATGTATCAACCTGTAGAACAAGCATTAGCATAATCTGTCAAAAATAAAATTGCAAAAAGAGAGAGAGAAAGCTGCTTGCGAGAGGGGAGGCATCTTCCGCCCTCTGCCCTCCCTCTGACCTAAATCCCTCCCCTGAACTTGACCCGATCATGATCGGGGCCAAGTTCACATTTGCCGGCAGCCGGGAAGAAATGGGTTTTCCAAAAAGACACTAGAAATAATCCACTTTCGGAAAAAACGCTTTAAGGGGGATTTGCCCTGGATTGGGTGTGAAACACCCTAATTCTAATATGTTTAAACCAGTGCCAATGGGAACTTCCGACTTTTAATCCGTATTACAATTTGGTACAAAAGATAGTCTGAATGGCCCCTTGGTAGGAGTGAAACTTTCTCAAGGCCACCCATTGTGTTTCCAGGACAGAGTAAGGATTCAAACCATGAGCTTCCAGAGGTCTGGGCTGCCTCTAAACTGTAGAATTAATGCAATTTGACACTTTTAACTGCTATAGCTGAATGCTGTGGAATTCTGGGATTTGTAGTTTTGTAAGATATTTAGTCTTCTCTGTCAGATAGCTCTGGTGACACAACAAACTACAAATCCCTGGATTCCATGCGATGGGGCCATGACAGTTAAAGCAATGCCAAAGCTAGTTTTCTTTAGCTTTTCTTTAGCTTTTCTTTTGTAATGGCCTACCTTTTTCTTGAATAGTCTACATTTTGTATTGCCTTCTCCACCTTTGCATGAGGATACCTGGTGGACTGCAGCCTTCCTCCACCGCTCAAACCATTACACCACGCTGGATGTCTCTACAATATGAACTATATAAAATGTACAAGAACTTCCACTTATTTGTTTTCCCATTTGCTTTCAGTTTTTGGTGAGGGGATAGATGCTAATAGTAAAACTTGCTTGTAGACAGCTTGATTTCTCTCTCCAAAATAGGAACAATGCAGCCTGTTCAAAATACACTTCCTATTTACACATAACCACCTACCCACCCCTATTCTGACTCCATCTTCAGATGTGCTTCATTATTACTCTGTGCATGAAGTTATTGACAGGAAGCTCCTGAACAAGCCTCTCCTCCCAGGGGAAAGTGTTTCCCACCAGGGGTTCCCTCCTCCTTTTGTCTTATGTTTCAGGCAAGTAGGAAATCCAAAGATGCAAAGCTTCTCAGTGAGGCAATAGGAGAATTAGCAGAAGGCTTACAAAATATACCCAGAAATAGTCTGAACCACAGCACCTTGTTTCGTTCCAGATCTGACAAACTACCAAGACTCCATTTTAGCAGGGTATAAACGAATCTGGTACACTGCTCAGTTTTGTAGGATCAGAGTGATAAACTGGATTTTAGAAAAAATTAACCATTTCATTTTATTGTCCTGAAAATATATCATAAGGGTGAGCATATTGTCCGTGTGGCAAAGGACAATAATATCCAAAATATACCTAGGTTCCTAGGTTGTGGTAACCCATTTCCTCTCATGGGTACACCCAGTATTCATGCAGAAACAATGCAAGGCAGGTTTGTAGCACATTTGTATGATCATATCCTCATGTCTAACATTAATCTCATCTAACTCCTCATCCTGAGTAGTAAAGTACATGGCTGTACCTTACAGGGTTGTTAGGGTGAAATGGGAGTAGGTGAAGAGAAACAGGTACAACACCTTGATGTCATAAGTGGAAAATTGGGATCTAATAAATAAACACCTGACACTTTTCAGGAGGAGGCATTATTAAAATAGGCATTTTGCAAAATGGAAACAGGAGAATCACCCTGGTTCTTTCTCCTTGAGTACTCTGTTGCTGAATATGGGCTATGTACATGGTAAAAGACCTGGCGTTTCACCTATAGAATGTAAGAGACCCTTAAAAGTTCAAATAATATTACAGTTTGCTTTGATATGTTGCCCCTCATATGAATAGGAGTTGCTAGGCTGAGCACTCAGTTGCTAACCAGAAGCCATGGAACTGCTTTGATTAAATATCACTGCTTGTGTGTCATGATGAATCACACAGGAAATAAAGATGATTAACACTAGCCCCCCTCCAGCTCTCAGGTTGACTGTATATTTGTTATACTGTATATTGTGCACCTTAGAGACCAGATAATAATGATAATTTAGTAAAATTGCACATTTCCACAAGGCCACCCCAACAAGATTAAGTGACTTGGTGGTACATGGAATACATTTTTTAAAGTTACTGAATGTGTGTACAGTCAGCCCTCTGTATCCAAAGATTCAACCATCCACAGCTTGAAAATACACACACACACAGTTCCAAAAACGCAAAGCTAGATTTTGCTATTTTATATAAGGGACACCATATTACAACATCATTGAGCATGCACAGATTTTGCTATCTGCAGGAGGGAGTGTGTATCCTGGAACCAACCACCAGTGGATGCAAAAGGCCCACTGTAGTGAGCTGGGTTTTTGCCAGCAGGGAGATGATTTTTAGAGTCCTTGTGATAGCTGTTCAGTGTAGAAAAAAGGGTGAACTTATATTAATGACCTTGTGGGGGACCTTTAGGTTTGTTTGACCCCCCCCCCCCCATTACCATGACACTTTGAGGCTGGGGAAAGATGAAAACTAGGAATAGACTGAGGGAATGGATTTTCTTCTGTTGCTAACTTGCTTGTGCAATTGGAGGGGGGAAGATAGATATGTCCACAATGATTTTGTTTTCTTCTGCACTTGGGAGTCCATTCTCCATCAGTCTCATGGGGGTGAGGCTGTGTATGCAGACACTCACAAGCCCAGCGGCCCCATACAGAGAGTGATGAATATTGAATTAGATCACTAGCTAGGGATAGTTTAAATAGAATTAGTTGTTTGGGGACCCAGTTCAACCACAAGGCTATGAGGCTGTTAGTGAAAGGAGTGTAATGCGTCTCTGCTGTGTATCACCTGCTGCACGATCGACCACCAATAAAACCTATGCTTTAGCAGTAATGAGGGTTAGTGTCTATCACCAAAAGAACTCTTGGGGAGGTCTGGAACTACTTGTACAGATACAGTGGTACCTCGGGTTACGAAATTAATTCGTTCCGCCGCCGCTTTCGTAACCCGAAAAGCCTTCGCAAGCCGAAAACCCATAGGCGCTAATGGGGAAAAGCCGCGATTTCGTGTGAAATAGCGCCGAAAAGCACCAAAATTTTCTTCGTAACCCGAAATAACCTTCGTAACCCGGAACAGTTATTTCCTATGGGATTTTTTCGTATCCCGGAAATTTCGTAACGTGGGTATTTCGTATCCCGGGGTACCACTGTACTTTAAAAAAAGAATCATACCAGACATATCATATACAGCACAGTAGCATCACTAGAGGGGGTGTGGGGGGTGCGGATTGCACCGGTGACACCACAGAAGGGGGTGACACTCAATGAGTGCCCCCCACCTCCCTGCCATCTACCCCACACATCCCTACCCCAAGGAAAGCCTCACATGGGTGGGAGAGAGAAGGACTGGTTCTCCCCCATCCCTGCTATGTGATGCTTTACTTGCAAGCAAAGCCACGTGCAGCAGGGACGGGGGAGCTGGGCTTTCTCTCTTCCCCCAGTCTATTCCTAGCCTTCATATCTTTCCTCAGCCTCAAAGTGTCATGGTAATGGGGGGGTGGGGAATCAAACAAACTTAAAGACCCTCCCCTACAAGGTCACTAATATAAATTAGCTCTTTTTCTACACTAAACAGCTGACACAAGAACTCTAAAACCCAACTTCCTGCTGGCAAAAGCCTAGCTCACCCAGCTACTGTTCCTGCTGTGTGAAGCTTTACTTGCAAGTAAAGCCACATGTGGCAGGGAGGGGGAGCCAGGTCTTCTCCCTTCTCCCTCCCCCCCAAGACTTTACACATGGGACAGGAAGTTTTGAGCACATCCTTTTGGCCCTGTCCCCAAGGCCCCACCAGGTGACACCCCAGTTTGGAACACCGCTGATACAGCATTTGTTGTTGCTGTTAACCGCCTTTGAGTAGATCTCAACTCATGGCGACCCTATGGATGAGACATCTCCAAGACTCCCTGTCCCCCACTGCTCTGCTTAATGCCTGCAACCCCATACCCATGACCTCCTTAATAGAGTCCATCCATCTGGCATGTGGCCTTCCTCTCTTCCTACTTCCCTCCACCTTTCCCAGCATTATTGTCTTTTCCCATGAGTCCTCCCTTATGATGTCTCCGAAGTACGATAGCCTCAGCTTGGTAATTTTGGCTTCCAGGGAGGTTTCTGGCTTGATCTGCTCTAGGACCCATTCCTTTGTCCTTTTGGCTGTCCATGGGATCCACAGCACTCTTCTCCAGCACCATATCTCAAATGAATTGATTTTCTTCTTATCATCTTTCTTAACTGTCCAGTTTTTACATCCATACATGGTAATAGGCAATACGATGGATTGTATGATTCTAACTTTTGTGCTGAGTTGTATATCTTTACCTTTTAGAATCTTTTCTAGTTCTTTCATAGCCACCCTTCTTTTTCTTAATCTTCTGATTTCCTGACTTCAGTCCCCATTTCTATCAATGTTTGATCTAAGGTTTGGGAATTCTTTTACTGTTTCTATTTCTTCACTGTGTAGGTTGAACTTGTGAAAGTCCTCAGTGGTCATTATTTTTGTTTTCTTTATATTCAACATTAAGCCTGCCTTTACACTTTCTTCATTGATCTTCCTTAGTAGGTGTTCCAGGTCTGTGAGGTTTACTGCTAGTACTATGGTGTCATCTGCATATCTTAGATTGTTGATATTCCTTCCTCCTATTTTCATTCTTCCTTCTTCTGTGACCAAGCCTGCTTTTCTTATAATATGTTCTACTTACAAGTTGAACAGATAGGGTGAAAGGATGCAGCGGTGAAAGGATGCAGCCTTGTCTGACCCCTTTGCCAATTGGGAACCATTCTGTTTCTCCATGTTCTCTTCTGACAGTAGCTTCTTGTCTTGAGTACAGATTCCTCATCAGCACTATCAGATGTGCTGGCACTCACCAGGGACATAGCCAAGGGGGGGGGGTCCCGTGGGGCCGGCCCCCCCCCCCCCTTCAATTTGAAAAATGAATGGTGCGTACTGCTGTGCCGCCGCACCCATTATAATGGTGGCACTTAGTCTGGATCCCCCCTTCCTAAAATCCTGGCTACGTCCCTGCACTCACATGTCTTTAAGGGCATTCCATAGACTTTCATGATCTATGTAGTCAAAGGCTTTGCTATAGTCTATAAAGCACATACTGATTTTCATGTGGAATTCCCTGGTGTGCTCCATTAGCCATCGTATGTTTACAATGTGTTTACTAATGCCTCTTCCTTTCCTGGGAGATCAATGCTATGGTTGTATAGTTGCTGCAGTCTCTTGTGTCTCCCTTCTTGTGGATGGAGATGTATATTGATCGCTTCCAATCTGTTGGCCATTGTTTGATGATGATACAGCATCCTAAATGAAAAACACGAGAGCAGAGATTACAGTGCCTGCAAGGTATAACAATACTAAATGTTTATTGCTCATAGCCATAAGCCATTTCAAACAGTACATATCTGTACAGTCAATACAGTCAGTCGTACATGAGTCCCAGTCCTGGGAAAAGAGCGGGATACAAATAAATATAATAAATAAATAAATACAATCACTATATAGTGAACAGCATAGTCACTACATACTGTATCTAAGAAATATTCATAGAATGCACAATGCATTCAAGGACATAGCCATATTAGTCTGGAAAATCATATGCAAAGGGATGCATCTGAGGAAGTAGCCTAAAGTCTACGAAAGCTCATGCTATCAACTTCTTTCTTTCAGTTAATCTCAAAAGTGCTACAAGGTTAATAAATGTTATTAACCATGTATTACTTACTCTACTGCTACAAGCACTATTCTATTCACAGTGTCCTCCACAAGATGAACTCAACAAGCTAATGGTGTTTACAAGTTAGCCCCAAACATGCTTGCATGCATAATATGGTGCCTTTTGTATGGCACAAGCTCCTTGCTTCACTCCAGTACAACTGCCAGAATACTGGATCCATTGATGCCATGATGGATGATTTAACATGCAATGTGGGGTGTGTGGGTGTGTATGTATCTGGTTTTAGTACTAAATCCTTCATATCTATCAGCACAAGGTTGATTTTGCAATTCTGCATTGGGCTTGAATCAACAAGATCTATTCTACTTGAGGAGTTGGCTTTTCTCATTGCAAACCTTTTGTACAGAGTTCACAGTGTTCTTCATGATAATCTCTCTCAGGATATCCTCTCAGTTGAGTGCTTTCTGCAGTACCATTTCCTGTGCTGCTTGATCTTATCTTTTTGACTGCTGGCCTCACCAAAATGTGCATGCTTGTGGCAGGTGAGCAATTTCACCTGTGGGTAAAGGACTTCTTACATGTCTTACAAGTTTGGCACAGCAAAATCTGATCCTTTAAATGAGGACACCCATAAACACATGATTTCTGCTTTCTCGGTATAATGTATAGTATAATGATGTATACTATAGTATAACAACAAGTATAATGATGATGCACAAGATACTTGGATCCTCTACAAGGAGCCACCTTGGAGCTTGTACAAGGAGAAAGGTGCAATATAAATAAAATAAATATAAACATGGAGTCAGCTTTGAGTATGTCTTTGAGTGACCTGCCTGAGCCTCCATATCCATGTTAAAGTAAGGAGAAATTCTACTAGCAGCCAATTAAATGCATGGTGTTTCATACAGTACAAGATCCCTGCCCCAAGGAGCTTACTGTCTAACACTGGACATAAGGAAACAACAGAAGGAGGAGAGGGGAAAGCAATAGCAATAGCAAGTACATTTCTATACCACTTATCAGTGAACTAAGCAATGGACTGGATGGCCCTTGCGGTCTCTTCCAACTCTATGATTCTATGATTCTACAATATGTAAACTAATTGTCAAACCTTCCAGCTGCTTTACTTGTCACCTTCTTCAATATGTTTTTTAAACTGCCAATGTTTTTAATTATCTTTATTTTACATTTGATTGTTTAAAAATAATATTGTTTAAAATTCTGAATGGTTTAAATTGACTTTCCCAGTATGTTGGCTTGGGCTCACACGATGTATGGCTGGATATAAACAATTTAACAGAAGAGGCCACAAGTCCATCCAATCCAGCCTGCTGCCATGCAGGAAGACACAATCCAAGCAAACAATTTAAAAAAGGAATTCCAACAAACTGACCTTTTCCAAAATGTGTATGGTCATGGTTTTAAATTGCTTCAGACTTTTCAGCTGTTTTACTTGTTAAAGTGTTCAGTATGTTTTTGGTCTGTTTATATTTCTGACTGTTTTAAATTCAAATTTTATTAAGTAAAACAAAATATTTTAAATTCTGTGTTGTTTTAAATTGACTTTACATGCATGTTGTTCCAAGATCCCATGATATAGGGCTGGGTATAAACATTTTAATTAATTAATTAATTAATATTAATAATAAGAGAGATTGTCAACTGGAAAGCAGCCTCCATTAAGTCTACACTTTCTTCTCTCTCTCTCTCTCATCTCACAACTCCTGCTTTTCCGGCTTCCTTTTTCTTGCACGGTCAGATGTTTTCAAAACCTACACCTTGGCCTGTTACAGACAGCCAAAATAAAGCTGCTTCGAGTCACAGTAGAGATATGGTGTTTCAATGATGCATACATCCTAAGAGTCCAGAAGTCGCACCAAAGCCACACTCCAGCCCTAAGGACTGGAGCGTGGCTTTGGTGTGGCTTCTGGACTCTTAGGACGCATGCATCATTGAAACACCATACCTCCACTGTGACTCGAAGCAGCTTTATTTTGGCTGTCTGTAACAGGCCCTTGAATGGATGTGGAACACAAAAGCCTGATGCAAGACAGGGAGCCCTTTCACATGGCACACTTACAGCTGTATGAATCCACTGTAGTTGCCATGGCAACATCCTAGGGAATGCTGGGATTTGCAGTTTAGGCAGGGTGACCAGATGTCCTAACTGTCTGCAAAGGAGGACAAGGCACCGGAAAATGCAGGACATTCAAGAAAGTGATGCAGGCCGTTACAAAATAAAAGCTAAAAATACTCATATAAATATGAATCCATGCTTCTTAGTCATGCTCAAAAGTGGAGGACATTTTGGAATTCCTCCTGGACAGAAGGCTGAATTGGAGGACAGGTCCTGAAAAAGGAGGTCACCTGGTCACCCTGAGTTTAGGAAGAGGGATTCTCACTGTAAGTGAGAGCCAGTGTGGTGTAGTGGTTTGAGTTTTGGACTATGACTCTGGAGACCAGGGTTCAGTTCCCAGCTTGGCCATGGAAACTCACTGGGTGATGATGGGCAAGTCACACCCTCTCAGCCTCAGAGGAAGGAAATGGCAAACCTCCTCTGAACCAATCTTGCTAAGAAAACCCCAGGATAGCTTCGCCTTAGGCTCACCATAAGTTGGGAACAACTTGAAGGCACAAAACAAAATTCTCACCATACTCAACCAGAGAGCTCTAGAATCATAGAATCATAGAGTTGGAAGAGACCACAAGGGCCATCCAGTCCAACCCCTGCCATGCAGGAAATCACAATCAAAGCATCCCCAACTGACGACCATCCAGCCTCCGTTTGAAGACCTCCAAGGAAGGAGACTCCACTACACTCCGAGGAAGTGTGTTCCACTGTTGAACAGCCCTTACTGTCAGGAAGTTCTTCCTAATGTTGAGGTGGAATCGCTTTTCCTGCAGCTTGCATCCATTGCTCCGGGTCCTAGTCTCTGGAGCAGCAGAAAACAAGCTTGCTCCCTCCTCAATATGATATCCCTTCAAATATTTAAACAGGGCTATCATATCACCTCTTAACCTTCTCTTCTGCAGACTAAACATCTCCAGCTCCCTAAGTCTTTCCTCATAGGGCATGGTTTCCAGATCCTTCACCATTTTAGTCGCCCTCCTTTGGACATGATCGTTTCTCAATGTCCTTTTTGAATTGTGGGGCCCAGAACTGGACACAATACTCCAGGTGGGGCCTGACCAGAGCAGAATAGAGTGGCACTATTACTTCCCTTGATCTAGACACTATACTTCTTTTGATGCAGCCTAAAATCGCATTGGCCTTGTTAGCTGCCGCATTGCACTGTTGACTCATGTTCAACTTGTGGTCTACTTGGACTCCCAGATCCCTTTCACATGTTGCCTCCTTAAGCCAGGTGTCCCCCTCCCTATATCTGTGTATTTCATTTTTCCACCCTAAATGCAGTACCTTACATTTCTCCCTGTTGAGGTTCATTTGTACCCTAACCCTAACCCTATTGCCTCACAAACCCCAAATTATAAACCCCATGATTCCCTGGGATGTGGCCATAGCAACAATTAAAGTGGAATGACAGTGCTATACAGTAATAGTATAGTGTGAAAAGACTGATCACCCCCTGACTCAGTTATGGAGGATGATGCTTTCTTTCAAAGAGAAATAACACCACTTTCTTAGTCTTTCTGGTGTGAATGTGTTGTTCTCTCTGGGCCTTGTTGATCTCTCCTCTTTCCTGTTCTCCAGACTCTAAGCAAGGCGATTTTGGACTTCTGGGCTGCATCTGCACTGCAGAAATAATGCAGTTTGACATTGCTTGAACTGCCATGGCTCCATCCCATGGAATCCTGGGATTTGTAGTTTGCTCCCCCCCCATCCTCCCTACTGTCTAGAATCTAAGCCAGGAGAATCTGGACTCCTAGGCTGCTGCCACTTTGTTGTTGTTGTTGTGTGCTGTTTTATGGTGCCCCTAGGAAACCATGGCAGTTAAAGCTGTGTAGTTTTGTACTTTTATGTGTAACCTTCCCTGTCAGAAAGCACTAGTGCTGCAACAAACTACAAATCCCAGGATCCCATAGCATGGAGCCATGGCAGTTAAAGTGGTGTAGTTTTGTACCTTTGTGACATATGTAGACTGTTCTAAAACGTGTATGTCTTATTTGTCCTTTTAAGCTGTTGCATGTTTTAATCAATATGTTTAATTTATGTTAAAGCGGGGTACTTTTTTTTGAGATATGTCGCCTTTTAAAACACTCTATGTCTTATTTATCCTTTGAAGCTGTTGCGTGTCTTTGATTAATGTGTTTTTTTGTTGTCATTCCTTTCCTCAGTCCTAGTACTGTAGTGCCACAACAAATCCCAAACCCCAGCACTGCATAACACGGAGTTGTGGCAGTCAAAGCAGTGTACTTTTGTGACACTTAAACCGGTCTCAAACCGTCTCAACTCCCTTAGTGCAGACATTTTTTCTTGGCCAGAGAGTGGAGGCTTGGGCACACACACACTTCCAGCCACTACACATTCACATACAGTATACACAAAACACACAAAGTGTGTGTGTGTGTGTCTGTGTCTGTGTGGGGGATCTTTATCGCCCTCCTCCTGTCTCTGAGGAGAAGGAGGAGAAAGAAAGAGGGCGGAATAAAGGAGGAGGAAAAGACGAAGAAGGGGAGGCGAAAGAGGGAGAGGCAGAGAGTCTTTGCCAAACGGCTTCCAAGGAGCTGAGAGAGAGGGGCATTATTATTATTATCATTATTATTATTTCCCTCCCCTCCCTCCTCCATTGGAGAGGAGGGAAAACAACAGCAACAACCAGAGGAAAGCACTGAAAGAAAATGGTGCAGCGAAGCCCTCTTCCTCCTCCTCCTTCCATTTCTTCTTCTTGGAGGCCCTTTTGGACGGCGAAGGAGTTGAGGAGGCTCCCGAAGGAGGCGAAGAAGGACCTGAAAACCCCCCGAAAGAGGCTCTTTTGAAGGGGAAAAGACTTCCAGCCATCGCCTCAGGAGAAGTGGCTGCGGGGGATAAAAGACATACATACTGTATATATATATATATATATATACCCCCCTCCTCCTCCTCCTCCTCCTCCAAGTTCTGATCCCCTCCTCCATTTTCAGTTGTGTTGCCTCTTCTATTGTGGGGGGAAAGGACACACACACACACACTCTTGTGTTTTCATTCCTCGTTTATTATTTTGTCCTTCGGGGGGGGGAGCAGCCGCCATGGCTGCGGCGTCGTCCTCGTCTCCTTCGTCTTCGTCGTCCCTCTTCCCCGCGAACAACAACGGGCCCGGCCTCAGCCTCCTGCTGCTGCTCCCGGGCGAAGCCGAAGCCCTGCGCCTCTCTCGCAGCCTCGAGGTCGGCACCGTCATGACGCTCTTCTACCCGAAGAAGTCCCAGAGGCCCGAGAGGAAGACCTTCCAAGTCAAGCTGGAGACCAGGCAGCTCGTCTGGAGCAGGGGCTCCGACAAGGTCGAAGGGGCAAGTAAGTCGGGACGCTTTTTGCGCCTTTCCAAACACACACACACAACAACACACAACACAAAGGGCTGCATCCGCACTGCGGGGACGAATCCGGCTTGGCACCGATTTGGTTGGCGT
>NC_056525.1:33330320-33338716 GCF_019175285.1 Sceloporus undulatus | reverse complement strand
GGCTCCATGCTGTGGGATCCTGGGATTGGTAGTTTGTTATCACACACATACACACACACACACACACACGAAGGTCCTATACTCTTGTGTCTCTTGTACTCTTGGCAGCATCTGCACTACAAAAATAGTCCAGTTTGGCATTGATTTGATTGCCATGGCTGTGTGCTGTGGAATCATGGGATTGGTACATTATTGTGGCACTCTCTCTCTCTCTCTCACACACACACACAGAGGTAAAAACTGATGAGTGTAGGTCTTATTCCTATACTCTTGAGTGTCTTGTAGTCTTGGCTGCATCTGCACTACAAAACAATCCAGTTTGGCAGTGATTTAATTGGCATGGGGCTCCATGCTGTGGGATCCTGGGATTGGTAGTTTGTTATCACACACACACACACACACACACACACACAGAGAAAACTGATGAGTGTAGGGCTTACTGCCATACTCTTGTATGTCTTTGGCTGCATCCACACTGCAGAAACAATCCAGTTTGGCACTGATTTGATTGCCATGGTTCCATTCAATGGAATCATGGGATTGGTAGATTTTTGTGGCACACACACACAACCAAAGGTGAAAACTGATGAGTGTAGGTCTTACATACTCTTGTGTGTCTTACTCTTCTAGTCTTGGCTGCATTATATTGCAGAATATAATATAATTGGCATGGCTCCATGCTGTATAATCATAGGATTCGTAATTTGTTATCACACACACTCACACAAAGGTGAAAACTCTTGGCTATATCTGCACTCCAGAAACAATCCAGTTTAGTACAGATATAATTACCATGGCCTCATGCTGTGGAATCATGGGATTGGTAGTTCGTTGTGGCACACACACATATACCTACAGAAGTGAAAAATGATGGATGTAGGTCTTACTCCCATACTCTGTCTTTGGCTGCATCCACACTACAGAAAGAACCCAGTTTGGCACTGATTTAATTTCCATGGCTCCATGCTGTGGAATGCTGGGATTGGTAGTTTGTTATGACACACACACATATACAGAGGTGAAATCTGATGAGTATAGGTCTTACTCCCATACTCTTGTGTGCCTTTGGCTGCATCCAGTTTGGCACCAGTTTAATTGCCATGGTTCCATGCTGTGGGATCCTGGGATTGGTAGTTTATTGTGTGGCATGCACACATGTACACATACAAAGGTGATAAACGGATGACTGTACATCTTACTCCCATACTCTTGTGTGTCTTACTCTTATACTCTTGGCTGCATGTGCACTGCAGAACCCATCCAGTTTGGCACCAATTTAATTGCCATGGCTTCATGTTGTGGAGTTCTGGGATTTGTAGTTTTTGGGAGAAATTTGTCTTCCCTGTCTACAGATCCCATGATTCCATTGGATGGAGCCATGGCTATTAAAGTAGTGTCAAACTGGATGATTTCTGCAGTGCGGATGCAGCCAGAGACACACAAGAATATGAGAGTAAGATCCATACCTTTCTGTTTTGATCACTGCGTGTGTGTAAAGTTCCTTAGAAATTGAAGCTATAACCAGAGAGTAAACTCATATTTGACACAGGGTATATCTACATTGAAGAGATAACACAGTTTGACACCACTTTAACTGCAGGGCTCCATCCCATACAATCCTGGGATTTGTAGTTTTGTGAGGCACCCAGCACACTTTGGCAGAGAATGCTAAACATCTTGTAAAACTGCAGATCCCAGGATTCTATAGGATGGAGCTACAATGCTTAAAGCAGTTCAAACTACATTATTACTACAGTGTTTATGCATCCAATTGGCCTTGTTTCCAAGTAAACATGCAAAAAACAGTTAGTTTTGAATGAACACTGTTGAAGTAGCAAAATGCCACTAATGATCTTAAGAAATTTGTAAATACATTTGTGGACTAAAAGTATGGAGAGGAAAGAATCCCACCCTCGGTAACCTGCCAGTGAATATTGTGCATGTCTTTTCTATAGACCCTTTGGCGTATGGAGAATTAGCAGTGGTGACCCTTCTGGTCATTAGAGTATTTGATTTAGCATTGGGTTCAAATAGCTCTTAGGCCTAAAGCTAAGTGGCTGGACTTGGGCCATTTATTATTTCTCAACCTAGCCGAACCTTGCAGTATAGTTGCAACAGAAATACTCTCCTTCACTTGATTGTGTGGAAGTTGCTGCTTCATGATGTGCAAGATGTTCCCGGGGTAGCTGCCTTTTAAAGAGGAGTAGACAAAGGTCCAAAACACACGGCAGAAATAATCCAGTTTGAGACCACTTTCACTGCCCTGGCTCAGTGCTAGAAAATTCTGGGAACTGTAGTTTTGTGAGACATTTAGCCTTCTCTGTCAGAGAGCTCCGGGGCCACCATAAACTACAACCCCCAAGATTCCCTAGACTGAGCCAGGTCAGGCAGTTAAAGTGGTCTCAAACTGGATTAGTTCTGCTGTGTTTTGGACCCATGTCAGGGAGCTATATCCGTGGTTGGTCATCTATAATGGTAAAATGGAACGTTTGTTAGATCTCAGAAGACCAGTTTTTAGGATCAATAGTAATGGGAAGCTATTGGATTCATTTAATGGTCTACTTACAGGCTTCCCAGAAGTATCCAGTTCATCACTGTAGGAAGTGAGACGAGACAGTAGACTTCAGTCTAATTAACAGGGCATTTCATCTAATAACAAAAAGGTATAGAGGCAGCTATGTATGCTGCCCCGGACATTAACAAACAGGCTAGGCCCTAATCCTCAGTGCAACCAATGATTGCTGATGGAGAATAAAGTATTGTAGGTTTCCAAGTTGGACAAAACTCTGCCCAAGTGCTCAGCTTGATGAGGAGTTGTGTATTCTCCCTAAGGTTGTCTGCTTTGTTTTTAACATACCTAAGCATTTGGCACGCCTGTAAGAAACATATTCCAATTCCAATATGCCTTTAGCTCAAACAGTGGTGCAGAGACTGGAATTGGTTTGGATTTGGTCGCTTGCCAATTCAGGAACAGCTTTGAGGGTTATTATTTTTTAATTTTTTTAAAAAATATGGATTATAACAACTTTTGTTGTTGTGGGTCTCCAAGTCCTTTTCAACTTATGGCAACTCTATAGTGAATGTATTACAACGTTTTTCTTGGCAGAATTTGTTCAGAGGTTGTTTGCCCTTGTCCTCCTCTGAGGCTGAGAGAGAGTGGCTTGCCCAGTATCACCCAGTGGGTTTCCATGGCTGATGCCCTGGTCTCTGGAGTCATAGTCAAGCCACTACATCCTGCTAGCTTTTTTTTCTCAATGAAAAAAGTTGGTCTTGATCACTGAACAGTTCCTCATATTCCAGAGCTCCCTCTTGCCCTCTTGGAGGCTTCAAAGCTGCAAGAAGAAAAGAGATTTCCTATTTTTCACATTTTAATGTCCCAGAATTTTGTTCTGGACCTAATCTGTCGGGAAGCAGCTGGGTTTTGTGTTTCACATTCTCTGGTTTGAATCTGGGCCTTTATGTTTTTGTGTGTGAACTTTTTTTAATAAAAAAAATACCAGTATTTTTAAAGAATAAAATTGGGAGAATGAACTTTTGAAAGCGTGTAAAGATTTTAAAAATTTATTTGAAGGCTTTTTTAGCAGCAAGTTCCAACTCATAATTCCTATAGGAAAGCAGTTAACCGGTAACGGGTCGACTGTGGTGCCTAACATTTGCTTCCAAGTGACTAGACAAAGAAGGTGCTGTAAAATGTGGATGTTCTTTAAATGAGTGAGTAACTAATTGTACACTCCACTGCCTCTGTATTTGCAAGTAAGCCCCTCTAAGTCAAAAATATCTTACTCTCAGGGAAGTGCAATTAGAGCTCTGAGGTCCTTCAAAATGCTTGAGAAAACTAATTAGTATAAGCTTTGTTAGGCAAGTAGCTATTATGAACTTCTTTTCAAGGCTTAATTTCTCCATTTCTAAACTTTTAACACTACACTAATGATTTTTTTTCTATTATGTATTAAAAATCTAGTATTCTATGGAATTCAAATCATAACTCTTCTGTGAACGTCACATTTTGAGAAGTAAATCTAGATCTGCTTGGGGATATAAAACTAAACAGTCCAAGAAACCCTTTAGTCTCACTTTTGTCTTTATCCTAGCAGTGAGATCATTTGTACGTGAAGCTGCAGAAGTCTGGGATATTAGAATCCCAGGCCAGATAAAAGCAAGGAAATGAGCCACTGAGATAGCAACACCCCTTTTGCTTTTTAAAATTTTCCTAGTACTAGATACCAATCTGCAAAGTAAACAGTCTCCATGGTACCTTCAAGACTAATAGGTATCTCATGATCTAGGGGTACAACTCACTATGTCAGCTGCATGAAGCATTGTTAGTAAGCAAAATAATTTGTATACCTGTCTGTTGGTTTATATTTTTAACCATGCACATATACACACATATTAACAGCAAAGCTTCAGAATCAAGAAATTTAAGAAGTATTCTTTGGGTCTTTTAAAAAGAAAGACAGCCTCTTACATTTGATATCACTTTGGTCCTACTATTTATTGCTCTCTCTCCTCCCTTATCCGTTATAAAGAACAGCCGATAATTGTGTTGGTCTTTAAGAAGCTTGTTTTTGCTGCATCAGACTAACATGGCTGCTCCTCTGGAATCTCTAAAGTATGAATGCTAATCTCTTAGACAAACTATTAGTAACCAATTCATCACTCTAGCAAGCAGATGTTTTCACAGCTGGATGGTATGTTGGTTACCCTCTTGTAATCTTCCTGTAAACCTTATGAGATGGGCCTTTAAACTTACTAATTTAATATCTGTCAAAATTTAATTTGCATTAATTTGAGAAACAATGTAACAATTTAAAGTGGGCTTTCCTGAAAAATAGATTTATAGTCTGGAAGACATCCTTTGTGTCACAGAGCTCTTTGTGGACATTAATGCTCCACTGGGGGCAGGGAGAGTAATTTTCCTTCCATGCAGCCCTGTGGGCTGGGATTGATGGGATCCTCTTTCTCTTTCTCAGAGCTTTAAGCTGAACGTATGCTATTGGGTAGGTGTCAAAGGTTTGTGAGAAAGCACTGCTGCAAAGTCTGTAGAGCCAAGATTGGCACAGGAGGGTATTCCTCTGGAGAGAGGTGGGAGACATTTGACCCCCACACTCCCCAGCTGTACTATTTGAAAGGTAGCAGCAGCTCTCACTGCTGAATTTTGCTGGCAGCCCTGTAAAAAACAGTTTCCTCTTATAACAAAGAAAAAAATGTTCTTTCTTCAAAGTCTTTTTTAAAAGGATGTACAAACATTTTGAGTGATCATGTAATAAAATCATACCTCAGAAATCTGTAAAGGATTGGAATGTTTCTCTTTGGATTTGTGTGATCTGTGAATGTGATCCAGTGTTATCCATTTACTTGGTTGTACTTAGTTGCATACCATAGGGTACTTTTAAGCACGTGTATTTATTTCTCTTATAAATAATTTTTATTTATTTATTGCACATATATCCTGAATTTCTCCCTAAATGAGATCCAAGGTGGCTTACAATAATTTTAAAAAGGTGCAACTAAAACATTAATTTATAAAAGTTAAAGAATTAAACATCCACATAATTAAAAGTGTGCATGATTAAAAACATTATTAAAAGCACCTAAACACTTAAAGCCAATTTGAAACACATTTTCAATAAAAGATTGAAATACACACACAGTTTTAAACTGATCGTTCATAATATGATTTTATGTCGTGTCTTTTTAGCTTACCTTAGGGCAGGGAACCGTCCAATTAAAAAGATTGTATGTACAGTGCTGTGTAAATTTACAGCGCTTTATAAATAAAGGTTAATAATACTGTAATAATAATAATAATAACAATAACAATAATATGCAAGTTGCCACTTAGTGATGACAGTTTCAGTAAATACATTTACAAACCATCCAGTTTTCCTAATAATATTGTAAAACTTTTCATGTTAAGCAAGTAAACCTTTCAATCTTGCCTTGTTCACAACACAATAAGAACAGGAGAGGAATACAATCAGTTCTCAGTTTAATTCGTAAGTATAGTACTGTACTTAATTTGACACCTTCAAACCAATAAATGAACAGGAATGTTTTTGGAATTTGAACTTATCTGAATTTTGCAGTGGAATTCTCTCTTCAAAAATTGTATATAGCAATGCTTATATTAAAAATACAAAGTACACATGAGGATTTTATTTATTTATTTATTTTGTTTTTATCCCACTTTTCTCCCAAAAAGGGAGAAAACACATTAAAACAACATTTAAAAAAATTAAAATAGCCTAATTAAAGAATGAAAAGTTAAACATTTTAAACATACAAAATTTAAAACATACAAAGGTTGAAAATAATCTAAATCACACACCCCTCCCCTTAAAACCAGGCCTGCATGATTTTAAAAAGCATGCTGCAATAAAAATGTTTTTGTTTGACGGTGAAAGGCCAGCAGGGAGGGGGCCAGCCTAGCCTCCTGTGGAATATATATTAACTTGTATCGTTTTTAAAAAATGTTCCTCAAATATGTATATTAGACATGTAAAATGTGTCTGAATTTTCATGCAATTAAAAGACCTCAGTGCTTGGGCAAACTGAATTTAAGATTTAGGAAAATGTGGCATTTGGAGAAATTGACAGTTTCCTCAAATTTCAGTTGCTTTTCTCAAGATAGTCTATACTTGGAGGTCCCAAGTTCCAAAGTACTGTACATGTATTGTGTCAGTTGTAAAAGGTATATGGATTTGTTATAATACACTAGCCATGCTACTAGGGGATTCTGGGAATTGTAACCCGAAAAAGTGAGATTTCTTCATTCTCAAAATAAGATGCAGGGATGCCATTATGCAAATTACTTCTAATTCCCACTTTGTCCAGGGCCTGCAATGATACACATTGGGGCTGCAACAGGGTTGTAGAGTGTACATTTTGGGGGATGATGGAGCTGCATTTGTTTTGGTCCCCTATCACATGTTGGTCTTACTCCCAATATAGTTGAGGACAGAGGGCTGCTGAATATGCTTTATTAAATATATTACAGCAAACAGTGAAAGCATTAATTTTGGCCTATTCTTTGACTGTAGAATGGCCCTACATTAACTATTAACAAATGTTATAGGGCTTTCTGTATTGGGTTATATTTTGTGGTGCGGTTCCATACAAAACACTTAGCCTAGCACTTAACTGAACGATAGAATGCGTGAGGACAAAGAGCCAATAAGTGGATCTTCTCTTCAATAAATCAATCACCATTTGGTTATGGAACTGGCTCCACAATTCACCTCTCTAGTAATAGTGCATCCTGCTTAGTTGCAGGTTTCTTTAAAGTCATTCTCTACATGGTTAGGCCCTTCATCACTATGGAAACAGTGAGAAAGCAGCATCATGTCTGCCATAATGGGAACATTTTTTTTCCACAGCAGGCTAGCATCAGAAGTAGTCAACCTTGCTTGACAGTGCCAGGGAAGTTTGCACTGGAGTCATGCTTAGTTGGATGCTTTAAAGGATAGGCAGACCTTCAGTCTCACCCTATACAGTATCAACCAGAGATGTGCTAGTAGATCATGATTTATCTTCTACCTAGTGGTGATTCAGTCAGACCCTTTGCCCAAAGGAAGAACTTATATGCAGGACATGGGTAGAGCATCTGTAGCAGATGGCAGTCACAGCTTCAGTACTCCTAGGTCCAGGACCTAGGAACTCAGCATTTTCCCAAGTAAGGACTGAGACAGACTGCCTGAAAATGGCGGTCTGCAGGTGCCCGCTTTAACTCCGGAGGGAGGCCGCAGCTGCCAAACCGTGCGATGTCCCTCCGTAGTAAAAAGCACCCAGTTCTTCTGGGTTCTTTTTGCGGCGCCCGGGTTACGTCATGCATGATGTAAGCAATGCACTGTGACGTACGGATGCTGTGCGTTGCTTACATAAAGATGACAGACCCTGTATGTACAGGAGGCTGCTATTAGGCTGCTATTAGGCCACCGCCCGCACGTACTAGGGTTCTGGAGCATGTGGTTGCCATGTGCTCCAGAAACCTAGTTTTGGCAGCAAGATGGTGCTTTTGGCCCGTCTGACTCTGGCCAAAGACTGCTTTTCTTTCAGACAGCTCTTACAGTTGTGAAGCTTCGAATGCTTAGGCCAAAATCCACTTTGCTCCTTTTGTATCAGTTCAGGTCCTGCCCTGTGAAACAAGTCTGTTCCATCTTCTGTTTATAAACACTTAAAGGGTACCCCCCGTTGCCTAAATGCATAGGTTTCTCTCTCTCTCTCTCTGGCTTTGCTTTGCGAACGAAGATTCAGGAAGGACTCATCCGCGCTTTGTACAAGCGCATTGGTGGCTAAAAAGGCCAATCCAGGACAAACAGGTCCGGTTGCAGAAAGCACAGTGGAAAGTCTCCTTGGGTGATATTTCCGGGTTGTGGTTCTTTCGAAACTCGTTC
>NC_056525.1:33291183-33327320 GCF_019175285.1 Sceloporus undulatus | reverse complement strand
AGTCGTTGTATCTCTTCTTTGGGGTGCCCCTCTTACACTGACCCGTGGCGAGTTCACCGTAGAATACTATTTTTGGGAGGCGATGGTCCTCCATCCTAGAAACGTGTCCTGCCCATTGCCTACATGCATAGGTACAGTCTAGAATTCAACTGCTCCCAATTCTGGATTATTGGTGGCAATATTTAAAAAGGGTTCAGGAATCGGTGTTGATATCTCCCATTCTAGAGGGATATCAAAACCTGTGACTCCCAATCTTTTTGGGAACATTGCCACCAGAGATCTAGATCTGAGCAGGTGAGTTCTAGACTATTAAATCTATGTGCTTATGCTTTTTGTGTTTTGACATCCATTCACAGTGTGTGGATTTCCTTTCCGAAAAAACATGTTATTTAGTTCTGTTTCTTTTACTGTAGGAGTATTGTATCTACTTTTGGTAGCTTGAGTAGTGTGTTTGGAAATGGGTAAGTAGTTTGAGCATTATATACTGAGATTCTGGAGATCAGGATTCAAATCACCACTCAGCCATCAAAACTGACTGAGTGACCCCGAGCGTGTCACATTGTCTCTTCCCAGAGGAAGACAAAAGCAAACCCCTCTGAACCACTCTTGCCAAGAATACCCTGTGATAACTAGGACTGACCCTGCTTGGTTGCCTAAATCTGACAAGATCTGGTGGCTTCTTACAAAGGAAGATGAAATAATTAAGGTGTAATAATGAAATCATACCATGTTAATAATTTCACATGCTTGTTTTGCATTCAGTCTGATCCTTTTACAGCAAGACCCATAACAGACTTGCATATTGTAATTATCACTCTCTAGAATGTTTTTTTAAAAATAGATGAGATTGTGGACTCAATCCAATCATTTTACAGCCACTCTACCTTCCAGACTTTATGCATTACTTCCACTTGCCTTTCCACCAGTATGTAAGTAACTCAGTTATCCATTCCCAGATGATATAATTTTTTAATGGCCTATTGCAGGAAATAAGCGACATGCAATCTACAGGTAGCATTTGGCCATAGCAGTACAATTTGGGAACCATTTAGAGTTCTACATGCCATTATATTTTACTTGTATTATTCCCAACATGTAATTGCAGAGAAAAATGTTGCATCATATAGCGCAAATGCAAGAAGTAGTTAATTTTCATAGCACATTTTAGAACACAGCAACTGTAAACATCTTATGTGAGATGAATGAATCAGTCAGTTTTAATTTCTCTTATTATCTTATTTTTCAGATTTAAGTTTGATATGTTCCAGATTTTGAGAATTTTTGCATTTCAGTGTTTGGTTCAACCTGAACTTTGATCATTTTCTTTTAAAATTCATATGAAAATTTGTATTTTGTTTTTGAGTATACTTTTCCTAATTTGTAAATCTTGTTACATAATTTTACTTAATATATAATTTTTGCAAACAATTTTCCGATTATAATGCATTTTTCAACATTATTTTCACTATTATGCATATTTCTCTACCCTCTTTTCTTTAGTATGTTCACTTTTATTTGTGTTCTTTGACTGGAGAATGCCATTTAAGAAAGAGAAAGGTGAATGTCAAATGATAACGCAGGCTTGAAACAGACAGGCTAAATAGAGCAGCTTCCAGCTGCTTCGGGGACGTGGTGTTTACACGATGCATGCCTCCGATGCGGCCAGAAGTCACCAGCAAAAGGAGTGGATTTAATCTGCTCTTGCTGGCACCCCATTCAGGACTGTGGCAGCGGCCCGCTTTGGGACCAGGCCATACAGTTGCTTGGAGCTGCCCCTTTTAGGCTAGATTGTGGCCATGGCAAACAGATGCCTGGTCCCAATCCAGCCAGATTTTGCCCCAAAAAGGAGCGATAAGATCCGCTCCTCTGGGACAAAAAAATAAAATAAAAAATAAAATAAAATAAAATAAGCCGCCCCTTCTGAAGAGCCAGCTTTTCCCCTGGAAGAGCTGGCTCTGGGGCATATAAATGCCACACCCCCAAGCAGGAGAGAAGCCGGCTGGCGTATAATTGCTGGTCCAACTTCTGTCTGGCATGGGGGCGTGGTGCATCTAAACGCCATGCCCCCCAGGCCAGCCCCAAGATGGCCAAAATGGGCCATCCACCCTGTCACTGATATAAACTAATTTTGTTTGACAACTGCTTTGGCTGTAAAAGTGACCTGCAAATTATATTAGTCATATGAGATTAAAATGACATCTTCAATAAGGCTGATTAATTTATTCTATGTTAGAATTGACTGTCCACTTGTTCCTGAATTTTTCAATCACTGCAATCTCCAGTTGAGGAATCAAGATATCAAGAAATGTTCAATTGATCATGATGGTCTTCCTCTATTTTTTCCCCCTAGAGTTTGAAATCTATTTGTTAATTTCACGTAGCGTTAACTCATTGAATCAATGGGCTTTAAATAAGTGTTGACTTTATTTTCCATTCATTCTAATTGGCACCAATAATTTAACTTGAGGTTTAGAGAACATTTTTTTAACAAATTCCATTCCTATCTATAACTAACAAGCTTATATATTTTAATATATACGCAAATACAGATTTTATACTTTTAGGTAAAGATTATGAATTCTTACATGTATTTTTTCCTCTTGCTTTTCAGTATACTATTTACATTTATTAATAATCTCCAACCACACTATTGCCCTTCTAGTTTTCTGTGTGCCTGACTAATGCATCAGGCACTTACTAATAATATTCTTAAGGTAGCAGAAACTGTAAAAATGAATTAACACTTTCCTTTGCCCTTCCATCTGCCTTTATTAATTATCCCAGGGTGGTGAGTGATATAAACCGTAATAATTAAAACTCTAATAATTACAGCTGTGTGACTGAAAATCTGTATGCTGAATCTTAATAAAGTCTTCCCATCCGCCCCTTGCTACCATAGTTTCAAAACTTTATATGGTTATTTTGCACCTGGAATTTTCAATTACCACTATTATTATTTTTCTACAACTTGACTGAAAACTGGTAGAACAGATTTCTGTTAAGTGGCTGTGAAGTTTTCAATATAACATATTGCCCTAAGGTACCAAAGGTGACTTTTAACAACATAGCAAAAACTTTCTTCCATGAACATTTCTACTGTTCTGGAGACTGAAAGTTTGCATCCTTTTTTGATGATTACTTTCTGTGTGTTTAAGGGAATTATAGCTCTGCTGAAACAGTATGAGAGAAATGGGGGCAAGGATAGCATGCAATCAGTCACCAATTTATTCTCTCCCTTTTTTGTTTGTTTGTTGGTTGAACCTGGACTGGATAGAAGGGAGACCATCAAAAAAAGCTTCTAGAATATTAGGCCAGACTGTATCATCAACATCTAGTGATGACCTACTGTCTAAATCAGACTTTATCAGTCAATTCATCAGTCACTTTTATTTATATCTCACGAATGAGACTCAAGGTAGCTTACAGTTGAAAAAGAAAGACAAGAATAACTATATAGAGCTAAAAACATCCAAAACATTGAGATAACACTAAATTGTCTATAACATTAAAACCATATAAAACATTAATTTAAAATGCATGAATTAACAAACAATACAGCACGAAAGCAGAAAACCTATTACAGGTTGTGTCTTTCTCACCCAGAATTCCAAAATCTGAAATACTCCAAAAACCAAAACTTTTTTCATGGGTTGCTGAGATAGTGACATCTTTGCTTTCTGATGGTTCAATGTATACAAATTTTTCTTGCACAAAATTATTTAAAATGTTGTACAAAATTACTTTCAGGCCCTGTGTATAAAGCACACATGAAACATAAATGAATTTTGTGTTTAGATGTGGGGCACATGTTATGTATGGATACTGTATGCAAAGGTGAGCCAGTGTGACATAGTGGTCTGAGTATTGGACTAGGTATCTGGAGACCAGGGATCAAATTCCCACTCAGCCATGGAAATATTATGTATACAATTGTCTGCCATTATGTGTATGAGGTGCATATGAAACATACATGCATTTCATATTTAGACTTGGATCTTATTATGCATATGCAAATATTCCAAAATTGAAAAATCTGAAATCCAAGGCACCTCATAACAAGATAAAAATAGGAGAGATGTAAAGGCACTAAGGTATAACTTTAAAGCACAATTAAACAGTTCATCATATTAACTCGAATAAAAAACAGTTGGACAGTGCATGGGGGGGGGGGTGTAAGGATATCATTTTACATTAAAGGACCCTTCCTCAAAAGCTATATTGTCAGAAGCATGTCAGAATAAAACAGTCCTTGTCTGCCCGTGAAGGTGCAGTAGAGATGGAGCCCAACCTCCTGAGGAAAGGAGGTTCACAGCATGGGAACAGCCATCAAGAATCCCCTTTCATACAAGACGAAACATGACTGTGTAGGTGGTGGGACCAAGTTAGGCTGAAATATGGTGACTGGTCGAAGTTCACATGCTAAACATCATGTCTGAATGGAGATTTGTCTGATTTGGGCAAGAAAGATCTAGGATAGATGAATCTACTTGCTCCTCTTCTCAGTCACCATGGCCCACTCACCCTATACCATTCTGGCTCTCTAGAGCTGTTTACTACCTGTGTATTGACTTCTGTCTGGTTTACAGTAGCTCAGCAACCCATGAAAGCTCTTCCACAGTGGCAAAAACTCAAATAATGTATTTACGTATCTCAGGCTGCCAAAGGAATAAACTCTTCTAGAACATGGCCACAAAGCTCGAAAAACCCACAAAAAACCAAAGAAGGCTGTGTTTGTGTGTGTGCATGCAAAGGCATATGTACAAGATAAGAAAGCAGCACATTAGAAGAAATAATGTTACTTGTACAGCACATTAGGTTTGAGGTAATATGGGCATAACAGTGCTTTAAAAAATAAGTTGTAACATTAATCTTAACACATATGGAGGGAATGAGCAACTTCTATCTCTTAATTTTCAAAAAAAGTTTCAAAACGGGTAATTTTGGAATATTTCTTGCCTTTTTTTCTTTTTTTAAAGTATTGTTAATTATTTTTAAAGTAAGTCAAAAATTGCATGCCATTCAAAAAGATGGAGAAGATAGAGGGCAACCCAGGACGATGCAACTAACACCAGTAGGGGGGCGGGGGGGCAGGGATTTCATGGATAACTATTTATTGTTCATAATTGTTTATTGTATGTAATTTGTATGTGTTTTTATAATTGGTGTGTCTCAATAAACTCAAATTTATATATAAAAAATAATTACATGCCATTAAAATTGCAATTAACATTACTGCCAGCAAAAAGAAATAAGTTTTAAAGTTAACTGCTAGTACAAATACATTATGTTTTAAAATCCTTTGAAGGAATAGATTCTCACTGTTGGTATTATACTGAAAACAACTTCCTGAACTGAGCAAGTGCTCAGAAATATCATGAACACTTATTTAATTTTAATTATATATCTGCCACCCATGGTAATGTCCTTCGAAGTACTGTACGTAGTTGGTGGATCTTGGAAATCTAGCAAAACAGCAACATAGTATATCTCACAAACTACCCAACCTATGAGATGGATAAAATGCCTGGGATCTAGGACAGTGCTTCTCAAATGCTGGGTTTTCAGAGGTTTTAGAGGAATTTAGCTCACCATCACTAGGCTGTCTGGTCTTTTGGAAACCGATGTTCAAAATGTCTGGAGGACCACAGCTTGAGAACAATTGTCTGAGGAAACATTGGAATCCTTTGTATCAGGTTTTGACTAGAAACAATATAATTAATTAGGAACTGTATGATTTGATCAGTTTCTCCCTGTGGTTCCTCCAAAGGAAGGGTGGGTGAATGTAAAAACAGGTCTTCTTAAACTTTCTGATTTACTGTATAAGAAATAAAAAGTCCTCTTGGATCTATGAATTTGTGTTTCCTCTGGGAGAAACAGGGAACAAGGGTATGAGGTGTGCTTTCATGCCCATGATGGATAAGTACATGGGAACAAAATCTCTGGGTGTTGAAATAGCGTTTGCCATTGTTTGCCAGCAATGAGGGGTATGATAACAATCATGTCAGTGTGATGTGTTGTATGGTACAGAAGGCGTGCAGCTTTGCAGGTGCTGCTCTACTGCATCTTAAGATTACTGCATCTTCCAGCATTCCTCACTCTTGGCTATGCTGGCTAGGGCTACTGGGAGTTATAATCCAATCATATCCAGAGAGCCACATGAGTACTACCCTTGAGAAACATTAATAAATGTGTCACAGCCAATTCATGTGATATTTGCTGTATGTACAAAAAAAACCCCTGTGTTATCCTTGGAGAAATAAAAGAACTGGAAAAAGCAGAACATTCCATGTCCTTCCAGAATTAGGTGTATAGAAAATCTGTTAGAAACTGACTGGGATGGATTTTTAATTGTGTGCTCTGCAGTATATATATGGTATTTTAATGAATTTTAATGTTTTTAATGTCATAATTTGTTTGTCTTTTAAATAACTTTCATATTTGTACCTTTCAAATAACTTTTATATTTATACTTTTACTGAGGTTTTAGTATAGTTCTTAATTTGCACTATTTTAAATGTGTTACAAGACACCTTGAGTCCCAGTTTTGGGAGAAAAGGTGGGATATAAATGTATAAAATAAATAAAAATAAATAATAAAAATACATAAATAGTTCTCTTTGGGTACACTGCTGGTACCACCTCCATCTTGTTAACCACTGTGAATCATAGTTTCAGGATGCATCCGTATTGCAGAAATAAGCCAGTATGACACCACCTCAATTGACATGGCCCAGTGCTATGGGATTCTGGGAATTGTTGTTTGTTGTGGCACAGAGCTTTCTGACACAGAAGGCTAAAAGTCTCCCAAAATTCCAGTTCCCAGAATTCTATAGCATTGGGCCATGGCAGTTACAATAGTATCAAACTGGATTACTTCTGCAGTGAGGATGCAGCCTTATTCTCAGGAAGGCAAAGGCAAACCCTCTGAACAACTCTTGGCAAGATATAATTAGTTTGCTATATTTATTTATTTATTTATGTATTTATATCCCGCCCTTCAGTCCTAATGGCTCTCAGGGCGGCTTACAATTATTATTTTTAATCAGACAGTTCCCTGCCCGCAGGCTTACAATCTAAAAGACACGACACAAAAGGAGAAGGGAATGGTGGAGGGAAAGGGGATGAGGTCCAGTGGTTCTTCTCTCCCTCTGAGGCCTGGACCAAGGCAGATGGATTGGAGGGAGGGTTCTTCCTTCTTCCAGGCTAGTCCTGATGGTTTAGGGTTGCCATAAGTCACAATTAAGAAGGCAGACAACAAGAACAATAAAATTCTTGCAGTCAAGAATCCTGATTATTACTTGTGTATATCAACTAAGGTGTTCAAAAATTTGGAGTGTTAGATTATCGGGAAACCAGTGAATCATGCAAGCCTCCATCTGAGTCTTTTCAATAAAAAGAAAGCTTTTGCAAAAGTTAAACTAAGGCAAATTTTAAAGTACACTATGAGTCCTGGTGTCCAAGTCATCTCATCCATAAAACGCTGCTGTAGGCAGCTGCAGATCCTGACTGCCAGATGAGTGGTCTCAAGTTACTTTTCTCCAAATGACATGGAAACTGCATAAGAAAGCAGAAACCTTCCTGATTGTGAGACCAGATGAAATCCTCTCTTAGCAGATGTTCAGTAATCAGTTACAGGTCAAATGAAATCTGTATTTGGAAATGTACTTTAAAGTGCTATTGTGTATATTTCAAGCTGGTACTCTGAAGTCTAAAGCAAGGTTAGGATGCTGGTTAGTATTAAGTGTCATCTGTGTGTGTATCCTCCCTCTTTTTCAGATGCTGCTAATGCAATTCCAGTAAGAATAGCTCTGCTCTCTAATGACACCTGCTACAAGATATGTCAGTAATTTAATCGATTTTCTTGGCTTTTCTAGTCTATTGAACGTATTTTCAAACCATCTGAGGAATGACTGGAGACAGAGGACAGAGATGGCAGACTATCTGTGAAAGAAGGCAGTGTATTAGTCTCCTAGCTTTCTTGGATTTATTTAGGGGTTACAACTCAGTCTTCCCAGGGAACATCAGATAGCATCCCTCTCCCGTCCTTTTATATCTGAGGTTTATATCTACTGGTATATCAGAATTATAACAACCACACTGTAATACCACACACATGGACGTGGCACACATATAATTTGGGTGATGGTAAGATTATTTGTGGTCTGGTTTTTTTAAGAATTTGTGTTTTACACTTGAGCAGGATTTTTAATCCAGGATCTCAAGGTGAAAGGTGGGCAAGAAAAGAGGACTTTGGGTTGGAACTAAAAATCAGACGTCTGGCAATGTTATTTCTCTCTTTTTTTTCTTATTCAGTCATGTTAAGTTTGAAAATATGTATAGGGTATTTTCAGGCTCATGACAAAAATGTTTTCTGTTTTTAAAAAGGCCCTGTGGGGGAAAAATAAATAAAAGTTATGGTCAATTTGTAGAATAAATTTCAAAGAGGAAAAGTAATCATAGGATAGTTTTTTTCCTGCCATTTTTTTCTTTGATAAGAATGTTATCGTGCCTGGAAATACTGTAGAAAAAAAAGTTTAAAATTGTTTCTTCTCAATTGTTGTTAGGTTAGCTAGTACCATTAGTGGGTCCATTATGAATACAGTGGACCCTTATTATAGGCTGGGCTTGGGTTCAAGATCCCCCGTGTATAACAAAATCGTGTATGCTCAAGTCCCATGAAATAAATGACATAGCAAAATGGTGTCCCTTATAAAAATGAAAAATCAAGGTTTGATATTTAACTTTTGAACATTTCAATCCGTGGATGCTTGAATCCGTGTATAAAAAATCCGTGTATAAGAAGGGCCGACTGTATCTTTTTTATTTCACTTAGCAAAGCTAACGTTTTCTAATGATAAAAATAGAATATAAATCTGGCCACTCTGTCATTTAACAGGACAAATATTTCAGCATACTTATAAGATCACTCCCCACTTCCCAAATCACTCAAGATAATCTGATTGTATTAATGGAAAGTTCTTTATTTACTTGCATCAAGAAAATAGACTATTCCGTGGGTGTTACTCTATCAGTGGTTCCCCAGTTGTGCTATGAACAGCCCTTGGAGCCCTCAGGCACAGTGCTCTGTGGCTCTCCAGGAAAATTACATTCTATCCCATCTTCCTCCCACACCCAAACATCATCACCCCACTAAAACACCCTAAACACAATTGTAAGTCATAGAGCAGGGACGTAGCCAGGATTTTGGAGGAGGGGGGGTCCAGACTAAGTGCCACCATTATAATGGGGCTTGGGTGTGGCAGGGCAGCAGTACACATCATTCTTTTTCTAATGGAAGGGGGGTCCAGCTATGTCCCTGAACATGTAATGCTTATGTCAAAGTTATTATGTACAGCGTGCCCGCGCCATACGTGGGCGGCCTACGCAGCCTTGAGTATATGCGCTCAAGCCGCAGGGCATGCGCGAGACGGAAGGGGCGGCGCATCCCATTCAATTGAATGGGTGTGCACGCCTGTTGCGCCCTGCACGCTCCCGCGCCGCCGCGCATGAGACCCGAGCATAGACGGAATTCGCCTTACGCGGCGGGATCCGGAATGGATCCCCCACGTAAGGCAAGGACGGACTATATATTAAAAGTAAAACTAACTTAGCCTCTCATTGACCAGTTGACAAACCAGTATATTTATTACACTATAGATTTACAATTTCTTGTAATTGTGAGTACAGTAATAAAAGACTTCAAAAGATTAAAATTAATTCTTCCACTACAAATAATTTTATTTCTATATGCCAATTTGATAACTTTCATCTTTTCCTATAATGAAGTTGTGATACATTTAATGTGCTTACCTCTTTTAGTTTGCTGTCAGAACTTATTTTCTTTCTGATCACAAACACATCCATCTTGAACACTCAATATAAAAACTGTTAAACTATTAATAAATCACATCGCTCAGAAAAACATACGATGTGGTTATGCAACAAACATGGCAGGTCAGCAATAATGCACTGGATATCATTAAAACATAAACAAGACAGTCCACAGGCCAAGGGATGAAGAGGGGAAAGATGTATGTCCACAAGTGGAATTCCTGGCTGCAGTGTGTGTGTACCATACAGTTCCCAGAATTCCCTAGCACTGAGACCAGCCAGGGCAGTCTCAAAGCAGTCCAAAGTAATTATTGCTGCGAGGTTGGCTTAATAAAGTTACTGCAAATGTATGGGTTTTGGAATTTGTCATGTAAGACCCACAAGGTAAAATTTGTTGTAGTGGTTTGAGTGTTGGACTATGACTCTGAAGTCTGGAGACCAGGTTTGATTTCCAGCTCAGCCATGAACACCAGTGCGTGACCTTGGGAGTGAAGTCACACTCTCTCAGCCCAGCCTCCAGCACAGCTCTTCTGAGCAAATCTTGCCAAGAAAACCCCAGGATATGTTCATTTTAGGGTTGCCATAAGTTGGAAAGGGCTTGAAGGCACACAACAACAACCCAGATCACAATGCACTGTAATGGAACTATATTCTGTTTTAACTTTAGCAGTGGCAACACTGTGAGCTACTACACTGTAGAAATAAGCAGTTTGACACCACTTTTAACTTCCAGGGCTACTAAAAAAAACAAACCCAAACCCCTGGGATTTGTAGTTTTGTGAGGCACCAGTACTCTTTAGAAAGGAAAAAAATGCTTGTAAAAATACAAATCCCAGGATCCACAGAACGAGCAACAACACTAAAGTGGTGTCAAAGGGTATTAATCAGCAGTTTAGATTCCCCCATGCTATAGAATTCTGGGCTTTGCAGTTTGGTGAGGGGCATTTGGAAAGCTCAGCCAGAGATAGAGAGATGGGGGAGGTCACTGAACTACAACACCCATAATCCCACAGCACGTTGCCATGACTCCTATGGAAACGAAAGGGAAGAGTTGCTTTGCTTTCCCCCTTTCCCTCTCGGAGCTCCTCCGTGGTTTTAATGGAGAGGAGGAGGGGGGAGGAAGGAGCTTGAATGTCCCCAGGCCTGAAGGGGGGGGGACCAAACCCCCCAAACCCCCCTCTAGCTACGTCCTTGCATAGAGTAGGCCTCTTACGGCCTCGCCATAGAAAGTGATCTTAAAAGGATTCTGCAACTCAAAACGGGAATCATGTTCTATATGACAGGTGGGCAACTTTGTCAGAGCTGTATCAAAGCAGGTCCAGAACCTTTGAAGATCTGTAAACCTTCAACAATTTGTGGCAAAAGTTTTTAACTTGGTTCTGATGGGGGTTAGGGGAGAATTTTCATTTCAGACAAGAAACATATACTTGTTTTAAAAAACCATTATTTATGGAGGCTTCTGAAACAACAGTTTTGCTAAAACAAGTGAGAATGCAGGGGGGATGCTGAAAGGGGGAAATACAGTAATAAGCTGTTGATTTCGGGGGTTGGATGTGGTAATGGTCTTTTTGGCAGAACTAAAGGAGGATCGGGTTGGAAAGTGCTGTCACCTGGCAGTTTTTAGAAGTCATAATATACCTATAGTCATATTTTGCTGAGTCCGACCCTGGTATCTGTCTCACTCCAAGGCTGCATCTACTAGACCCCAAATCCCATTCCACTGTTTTTTTAGTTCCCAGTTCATTTCAGATCCCATCAAAACATTTTGGGGGGTATGAGACAATCATAGAATCACAGACTCTTAGAGCTGGAAGAGGCTGCAAGGGGAGCAGAGTTATTGACTTCCATGTACACATGTTCCTTTTTGGATAGTACTTCGTGCTCCCTTGCTTCTGGGGAGTAGAGTTCAATCTGCTCCAGCTTCAGAGCGGGTTGAACAGCAACATGCAGGCCCAGCCAGTCAGTCAGCCAGCCAGCTTTTGCCGTGGCTCCTGCCATGTGGCTTTTCTGCTGTCGCTCATCTGCTCAGCTCACCTCCTTGCTGGAGCGAAGCAGCCACGTGACAGGGGCCAAGGCAAAGGTTGGCTGGTTGAGTCTGTGTGTTGTTGTTCAATCTGCTCCAGCCACAAACTGGTGGGAAGATGTAGGAGAAAAGCCTTACTTCTTTGTGGTCTCTGCGAATCATACAAATGAGTTGTACTGCGCCTGCACAATGCTGCTCAGAAAACTTCTAGAATCACTGGGCAAAGTTAACTTTGCAACTTTTTGGCGGTAGCTCCGTTCATCCCTTATAAGTCCCCTGCGTTCCTGCTCTTTCCCCAGTTCCTTCTTTCCGCCACGTTAGCTGCTATAGGAACTTCACTTCTGCTAAATTCGATTGTTTCACTGGACGTTTTGACCTTTGGACTGATTTTGACCATTCTTGATCTGACCCTCCTGTGTATTGTTGACCATTCGCCGTGTTTTTGACTCTTTGGATTCCAATTCGGCTACGATGTCTCCGGCTCCATTCAAGAAATGTGACGTCTGTGGTGGTAAAATTCTTGGGCAGGATCTCCCTTCTTCTAGCCTCCTCTGTCTCGGCGAAGGGCACGTTCCCAAGTCTTGTGCCCTCTGCAAGTCGCTGACCCCACAGGCCCGAAAAAACTAAGATTCCCGCCTGAAGGCCACCTTGTATCAACAGGCTCTCTTGCCTCCACCAGCCTCCCGCACCACTTCTGCACCTGCTGCATCAGAGTTGGTTTCTACGGTGGTTGCTTCTGTGGCCCAGAGCTCCTCTACCGAGCCAAGCACCACTGTCCCGGATAGGGACCCTGGGTCTGAAGGAGCACCCCATCTGAAGTCCAAGTCGAAGTCCAAGAAGGACAAGACTAAACATAAGGATTCAGGCTCCAAAAAGGTTTCAGCCCATGAGAAGGATACGAGCTCCCTTAAGGGTACGAGCTCCAAATCCTCTAAGAAGAGACAATTGGATTCAGGAGAAGGTTCTCCTCATGACTCTTCTCATTCAAAGAAGTCCTGCACCAAGACCCTTGAGGGCACCAAGTCGGCTTCCAAAGACCAGGCCTCTTCAGTACCTGGATGGGACCAGGCCTCTTCGGTACCCAGACGGGATTCGTCAACGGCAGTCGCATCTGAAGCTCAGACCCGACGCACTTTAGCTTTGGTCTTGTCTTCACTTGGCCACGTTGGCCTTTGACCAAATTGTGGAAGAAGAGGTTGAGCCTGCCATTCTGCCTGTGAGGTCTCCAAGCCGTAGGGGCTCTTCTCAAGATCGCCATTCCCCGACGCCAGTTCCTCAGGTCCATGTTCACCATGTGCAGATTCATCAGCCTCCACGCTTCTCGCAGCATGAGGACTCTGATTATTTTTACGATAGTGAAAATGATAGATACTACGTCTCTGTTAGTCGCGAGACCGTCCGACGTCACTTTGGTCAGGAAGCCACTGTTCCACCAACGCCAAGACCCACTGCTCCATCAATGCCGAAAACTACTCCTCCACCAATGGTCTCGGTGGCATCTTCGGCCTCAGTACCGAGGTCCCATCCTTCAGTGACGGCTGCCACCCAGACGCTGCCTTCTTCTTCCTGCACTGTAGTGGTCACTGATGTCTCCAACTTGGACCATGATGGATCCCAACATCACTATCCTCGTTCGGCGCACGCTGACTTGGGCTCCTCAGATGAAGCCGCCCAACATTCTCCTCAGGAGCTGTTCCAACCTGACGCCTCTTCCCCAACTGATGACGTCCGTACCTTCACGGAGCACATCCTCTGTACCGACATTACCTTTCTGCCTAATGTGGTGTCATCTTTCCACATGTGTCAGGGCATTGTTTTACCGACCCTGACCTTGAATTCAGCCACCGACACTGAACGCCACTTGCGCACCTTGGACGTTCAGAGGGCTTTGGCCTTCTATTTGGACAGAACTGTGGGTTTGAGTCGTTCCGAGAGACTTTTCCAATGCTACTCGGAACCGAAAAAGGGACTGCTTGTGACTGTGCAAAGGCTTTCCAAATGGGTGGCTGGTACCATCCACCTCTGCTATGAACTGTCGGGCAGACCTCTCCCGGCCATGATTTGGTCCCATGTAATTAGGGTGATAGCGACATCCTCCGCTTTTCTGACTGGGGTCCCCTTGGAGGATGTCTGCAAAACTGCTGTTTGGTCTCAGCCCTTGACTTTCATCAAACACTAGAGGCTGGACATCAGGGCCAAACGGGATGCAGCTTTTGGGAGGGCAGTGTTGGTTTTCAGGTTTACATTGATTGCACTGCATTTCCATTTGTTTACATGTTGTTGAAATGAATGCCTTTCCTGCCAGGATTGGCATGGTTTACAGCATTGACATGGTTTACATAGGTCCTTCATGACATACTGTGTTGTTTATGTGCCTTATGACTTGAACAGGTCAAAGTACTATTTTGAAGTACTGAATTCAACAGATACAATTTTGGTTCAATGATTTTATTGTGGTTAATAAACACAGCTTTATTTGAACCTTACTTTGGTGTCATGACACTCCCTCCGCCACTGACCGAAGCTTGTCAGTCTAACCCATTTGTATGATTCGCAGAGACCACGAAGAAGGACAGGTTGCTAACCTGTAACGGTATTTCTTCAAGTGGTCATCTGTGAATACATACAAATCCTGCCCGTCCTCTCCTCAGTACCCTGCTCTAGATTGGCTCATTCTCATGTCACTTACATGGCGTAAATTTCGGAACTGAGGAAAGAGTGGGAACACAGGGGACTTATAAGAGATGGGCGGAGCTACCGCCAAAAATTAGTTAGCTTTGCCCAGTGATTCTAGAAGGTGTCCGAGCAGCACTGCACAGGCGCAGCACAACCCATTTGTATGTATTCGCAGATGACCACTTGAAGAAATACCGTTACAGGTAAGCAACCTGTCCTTCTCCCTCTGACACCTGTAAGGAAAGTTTTAATGGTTGCTGTAATTGTTAATGGTTCACTGTATTATTATTATTATTATTATTATTATTATTATTATTATTATTACTTTAAATCAACAAAACAAAGGTAAATAAAATATTAAGAATCACTGTGTTAAAACATTTGTTCATTCTTTTAGAATAAAAAATTAAACATGTGCTCATATGTTCATCATTCTCATTTCATTCTTTCTGCCCTAAAAATGTCTTTGGAAAAAAAAAAAGTAAAAATAAAGTACCCTCCCCCCAATTTTTTCAAGGCTTTCACATCTCTTAATACCCAAATAGCTTCTTAATTCTTTGCTACCTCTATTGCAGCTAATACAATTGGAGCCAGACTGGTCATGTCATGAAAAACACCTCTGCCTAACGAAACCAATTGGAACAGACCAACTATTGGCTTCAAAGGGCATTTGCAGTGGCAGGCAGAGAAAACTGAGGCCTTTCAAAGGCTAAAGAGAATGTGGGAAGGCAAGAGAAGGGCAGAACTACTGAGGAAATGCTGAACTGTGCTTTCTACTATTTCTCACTGACCAGGAGATACCATGCTCATTTTCACTTCTGTCTCATTTGTTAAAAATGGATGTATATCACACTAACTGCCCAAGTGCTATGAACATGTGAGTTTAATTACGACTTGACATTTAGATGCTTTTGTTTCCAGCAGGTTTTTTTTAAAAAAAATGTTATTTCTGGGCCAGTAAAGATCTAACAGTTTTAATAATAAAAATGGACTTGGCCAGGCTGGATTGATGCCAGTTAAGCTCTGAGATTTACTCCTGTTCCTTCTTGCCAGAGCATTGCTTCAGATCTAAAAGTTTCATTGTGAGTGTACTTAGTTTGAACCTTTCATCTTCCATTTGTTAGACAGTCCAGCAAGAAGGCTGGAACCTATTACAGGAAGGAGCAGAGAGGCATAGCTAAAGTATTTGAAATGTGGGACTTAGATCTCTGTTTGTTTATTTTTCACATTTTGAAAGAAAAAGAGGTGCAGCTTACTTTTGGCTTAAATGAGAATAATATGGTATAACCATTTAACCCTCACCCACCTTTCCAAAACCTGACCAATCCATGCAAAGGAGACAGATTAAAAGCCAGAAAATTTTCCTCATTGGCATTTGCTTTCATTTTTGTGCTGTTGCTGATGTCTGTTTGCTTATGATTTTCTGGTTAGCAAGCATTTACTCTCCTGCATGGGCTGATACCCAGGATGACTCCCATAAGGCTTCATCATATGAAATTGTGGGCCAGATTGTAGCCTTTATCTCTCTTCTCCCTCTCAAATTAGAAAGCTTCTCTTTTCTCTCATTATTTCCTGCATATTGATTTCATATACTACTGAAGTGCAAAATCTGAGTGCAAAAAGAATGTATATTTTTGAGCCCAGGAATTTATTTTAAATAAATTCATTACAACTGAAAAGTGCTCATAATCCTTCCATGCAGAAAAGAAAAGAAAAGAAAAGCCTGCCATTTAGAAAGATCACTAATAAAACAGTCTTGTTTCAACTTTCAATCAGAAAGACATGACACAGAAGGGAAAAAGTTTTTAAGGCAAGATGAGGCTAAAAAATAACTTGTACTACTTTTTGCAATGTTAGTAAATCAGCAAGTCATGGTGCTGGGCTATATTGCTATATATGGAAGAGCTATTCTACCTACTACAGCTGTGTCTGTATGACAGGATTAATGCATTATGACACTGCTTTAACTACCATGCAGGGATGTAGCCAAGGGGGGGTTCTTGGGGTCCGGACCCCCCCCCTTCCATTAGAAAAATGAATGGTGTGTGCTGCTGTGCCGCCGCACTCAAGACCCATTATAATGGTAGCACTTAGTCTGGACCCCCCTTCCTAAAATCCTAGCTACGTCCCTGTACCATGGCTCAATGCTATGGAATTATAGGATTTGTAGTTTTGTTAGATATTTATCCGCCTCTGTCAGAGAGCTTTGATGTGACAAATTGCAGGATTCCGTGACAGTTAAAGTGGTATCAAACTGCATTAATTCTGCAGTGTAGCAGCAGCTCATGTAGTAGTGACAGAAGGAGAGCCTGCATGGTGAAGCAATTTGAGTGTTGGATTAAGACCCTTGGAGACCAGGGTTGAAATCCCTGCTCAACCATGGAAATCTATTGGGTTACCTTTGGCAAGTCACACTTTTGATCTTTGAAGGAGTCAGTGGAAAACTCCCCTGAATAAATCTTGCCAAGAAAACCCTGTGATATGTTTCTTTTTTTTCCTAGAAAAATTGAGAACTGGGGGGGAAAACCCACTTTTGGGTTATTTTCTTCTAGAATGATGAATAAAATGTTTAAGATAATATTCTTGACATAATAATAATAATAATAATAATAATAATAATAATAATAATATGTTTTATTTATAGACCGCTATTCCACAGTGATCATAGCGGTGTACAGTAAAATTTGTAATACTGTACAATACAAAATACAAGGTGACAGTTAAAAGAGGGAGAAGTCTCGTCCTTCAGGCAGTCCCTGATGTTGCTGGGTCTGCCTGATCGCTCCCTCTGAGGCCAAGGTGACAGTTAAGGAGGGAGGGGCCTCTTCCTTCAGGCAGTCCCCGATGTTGCTGGGTCTGCCTGATCGCTTCCCTCTGAGGCCGAGATGACAGTTGAGGAGGGAGAGGCCTTTTCCTTCAGGCAGTCCCCGATGTTGCTGGGTCTGCCTGATCGCTCCCTCTAAGGCCAAGATGACAGTTAAGGAGGGAGGGGCCTCTTCCTTCAGGCAGTCCCCGATGTTGCTGGGTCTGCCTGATCGCTCCCTCTGAGGCCAAAATTATTGCACCCCAAAATTATTATTTAAAGCTGTCTAATATGAAGGCTTTTATGTAAGCCAGTGGGATGAAACAGGCAAAATAAAGCCATTTTGAAGGAAGGGCGTTTATATGATGTACTGTATGTCTCCTGAGCAGGTGGAAACTGAAACAAAGCTGTGCTCCAGGGCTAAAAACTGGAGAAAAAAAGGAGCTGGGATGCTATGGCTTACCTTGGAAAATGTACACTGTTGGGCTGCATATAAACAGCCTGGCATGAGTGCAGAGATGCAATAAGGAAAAGGAAAAGAAAAAAAGTGCAACAACTCCAATGGATGTAGTTACACACAAACCCTGACAGTCAAACCAGGGGGGCACGGGGTGAAGGGGGCATGTATGTGGGGTACTTTGCCAATGTATCACTTGCACACCAATTCACTGATGCCCTATACTGGCGGAGCATTGCACATGCGACTATGTGACCGATCAAAGGGATGGGCATGCAGTATAATGGCATCTGGGCAGATGTGGGAGCTACTTGGAAGTCACAGGTGGTGTGTTTGTGCGACGATATGCATGCATGGTGGGGAGGCAACAAAAAAAATATCCAGTAGTATTGCTTGATGCACAGTCTGCCTGTGGGTATTTGACCCATCTTGGGAGTGGGCTGTGTGGACAGCGAAGGTTTGACCTGCCTTTAGAAAAAGCAGATTGAGTCACTTTTTCCTGTCCATTTGCTCTGTCCAGTATAAGGTATTGATCATAGCCATTCCTGGTGTTTGTATTATTTGCTCAGGTATTTTATGGGAATGAATGTCTAATGTTGGCATGACACTGTGGAAGACTAGGAGAGACAAAATAATTTTCTTTGTTTTATTAATGTTGATGGTTTCATTTGTTTTATTTATTTATTTTGCCTTCTCCAAATGAAATGGCAAAATGAAAGGTTTCTTATAGTTCAGGACCTTCTAGCTTGATATGTGACCCAATTTTTTTGTTTTTTTTTGTTAAAGGCAATTCATCTGATGAATTTAGGTTACAAATGATGGTGTAATGATACACTAATGGTTTTTGACTTGTGTATTCTCGCCTCCACCTGAGAGTCAGAAGGGAAGTTCCTTTTCCCACTTCTGCTTACTTTTGGTTCTTACACTGAACTCTAAACTGATGTTACACAAAGTGGTGGTCTGTGGATCAGTGTCCATTCATGAGGTATTGGGTTGTTGTTGTGTACCTGACCAAGGCAACCATATCATAGAGTTTTCTTGGCAAGATTCATTCAGCGAGGTTTGACCTTGCCTTCCTCAGATGGTGAGAGAGCCCTATGGCTTTCCATGGCTGACCCTGGTCTCCCAGAGCCTTAGTCCAATGCTTGAACCACTACATCACATTGACTCTCTCAGATATTGGATAGTGCCTTCCTAAATTACAGTTAATTTTAACTGTAGGTGATTGAAACCACCCAACATAATCCATGGTTAGTCAAAAACAAGTTTCAAAGTCCTTCTTGGCATCGAACTGATAGAGGAGTAGAAAAGGAGAGTATTGCCTGGTACAGACCGGCAGGAAAATGCCGTCCTTCTTTGCTGTGCAGCGTTGCCGCAGCAACCAAACTGCGTAGCACAGCTGTGCAGCAAAAAATCTGTCTATAGCGTCTTTTTTGCCATGTCGTAAGGGCTGCATGATGCTGCTTGATGTAAAAGTCATGTGGACGCTCAGATGCCCACACGTCATAGACACGCCCCCCGTGTGGGCAGTGCCACACAATAATGGCTCTGCCTGCACGTAATAGGGTTCGGGAGCATGTGGTTGGCGCGCGCTCCTGAGCCCTACTATCGCTGCCAGCACATTGCTTCCTGGCGGTGCCAAAATGAACCAGAGGCTTATCTGGACTTCACTATAACCATGATTTATTTATCATTATGTCCTAATGAGGCCAGTGGCTCACCTACTACAGTTTGAACAGGACTTGAAGATTAAACTATTACATACTCATTAAAAAAAATCAGTCTGACAAAGAGAGGGAAAAACAGCTTCCCAAAACAGATGCAATGGAAATTTTAGAAGTGGTCATTAGGTTAACAGTCTTTTGAATGCTCTTCTTTTCCAATCATTTTCCATAGCATCAATAGAATGTGTATAATAAGTTACTTGTTTGATTTAAAACTGTACAGTACAGTTTACCAGTTAATTTCTGATCTTTGGACATTTCCATTATATACGTAAATAATCAGCACCTGATTATTTTTTCTGTTCTAGCCTATAAATTGTTCTGATCTGATGAAACAATATTGATGTTTTTTTAAAACATATTTTATTTATTGATGTTATTATTTTTCCATATTCTGTCCTAGCCAGTTCCAAAATTTATCCGATGTGCTTGTGGTAGGATCTTTCTTCCATTAACACTAATATGTTTCTGAAACCTCTCTTTTGTTTGTTTTTAAGCATTACATTTATTTTACCCATTAAACCATTACAAACTATGGATAAAAATATCAACATTTTTATGTAGACATATTGACATCTTACTAATAATGCAGTAATGCAATTTGTAGCAATCTGCGTCTGATTTTCCAGTAGCCTTTCAAATATGGCTTGGCCTTTATAATTCAGAAAGATCAAATGTAATATTTTTGGCGTTTGAAACTAATGACACCTTTGGGGGAAATGCACTTAAGAGGGAGGATTTTTTTTCTCTTCATTTTAAAGCATATGTTGCTCTGCTACATTGCAGTCCTGTTGGCTGCTTGACAGCTTTTCTTTTTGGACCGTAAGGGCACAAAAGAGGTGATTGTTGGAATTATATTCTTGATTTCTTTTTAAAAAATAGAACACTAGATTGTGCTAGATTGAGATGGGAGGTGCTTGTTATTTTTCTAGCCTTCCAGATGTAGCTGTGTGGCTTTTCCATTTAATAGTGTATTTTAGATACAGCTGTCTTTTACCATTGCTTATGTATTTCCCCCCTAGAATACTGTGCTCCACTCTAATTATTTACTGGTGAGAGAGTGTTCTCTTCATTCCTGTGGTTTATCCAGCCTTTTATTTATGTTCTTTTAGTTACGTCCAAATATACAGTAGAGCAAACAGCAGGCCTCTTTTTCAAAAGATGTTTGATCCTTTATTTACTCGTTGCCTCCCCTCTCCCCCCCTCCACAACACACACTCCAGCTCTTAAACCTCTTGGATGCTGAACTTTAAGACCTGGGCCATTTTCACATGATCAGTTGAGCTTTTTTCTCTGCAGTGCCTTTTTGAGACCTAGTTAGCATCACATGTCTGCCCCAGAGAATGATATGGGTGGGGGCTATACCATTTAGGTGATCAGTTGGCATGGAAATGTCTATGAGGCATCCATGCAACTTGTTTGCATCCTCCCATGCATTTGGGGTTGAGGAAGAGCAGAAGGTGTGAGCAGAGCTTCAAAGTAATTAGTTACAAATAAGGGACACGGTGGCTCAAGTGGTTAAGAGGCTGACTGTTGATGGCAGGATTGGCAGGTTGGCAGTTCAATGCCCAAGTGCTCCGTGATGTGGTGAGCACCCTGTCAACCGGGAATACCTTTACCTTTACCAGGGTACTTATTTTTAGTTCCCTTTCTCCTGAATAATGAAGGGATAACCACATTACATTAGATTTTTAATTTAATAAAGTTAAGCACTTCACTTCTTTTGCAAAGCCAAGGAATGTTGCTTTGTGTGGCTTGTAAAGCTTGCCATTACACTTGCAGAATATTTCATATTCTGTGGTAATTTTGGGTCTTAGACTAGGACTCAAATTCCCACTCAGCCATGGAAACCTAATTACAGTATAAAGAAATCTTGCAGAAAATCAAAAGGTTAATCTTAGGGTTGCCATAAATAAAATAAAAAATCAGTTGAAGGCATACAACAAAAAATGTTGCTACTGACTTTAGCATTGGCCACTTATGTGTGCTTATTAGATGCACGCTTGAGGTGCAGAGTCTTCCTGACATAAAAAAAAAAAAACTTGCGAGGAGAAATTAGAATTGATTCTTTTTAATTTAGCCCACTCATTCTTTAATCTGAAGACGTTATTTATTTGTACAGTCATTCTGAAGAGTAGGACATGTGTATTTCTCGTGCCTTTCTTTCAAAGTAGTGTTGTGTGTATTTTTTCTGTGTTTAAATAGGCATGTAAGCAGCTGAACACATTGTATTGATTGATTCTTTGGAAATGGAGTCAAGCATCTAATTCTCCATCTTGCAAAAACAAAAGTTACAAAATAAAACCGATTATGCTAAGTGATGTGGTTTACTTTACTCCCTTGCTTAAAAACATTTAGAAATACTGTAAGGGTATTTTAACTGGTAAGGGTTCCAGTTGAAAGACATTATTTTGGAAAAAAAGAAAGTAATTATGAGGTATCAATTCAAGTTTACTGGCATGGGTTTAAAATTAATGGCAGAATCAGGGAGCCATATATCTTGCTCAGCTGTTCAGATAATGAAGTACTGTATTGTAGCCCTCAAAATAGAAATAAGATGAGACAGTATGTGGGGTGATGATAAGAGACATCTTTTTAGAAAATATTCTCCCAGTATCCCAGACTTTCAGAAGAAATGATTTTTCAGAATCAGTCAGTCTGTGCATATATTCAGTTTATTTGCCAACTGTTTTTTAAAATGACTACAAAATAAAAGCAGTTTAAGAATACGAACTGGTAATTACACCATTAGAAAATCATGAGATGGTAATTCTTTCAGTAAGAAAAGGTTCGAGTTCATCACGACCCAAGTGCATTTCCCCAGATATGTCCGTGTAATGTGACAAAGATGATCTGATTCATGGTTTTCATAAAAAATGAAAATTAACCAAGTTGTTTCAAATGAGTCTGAGTCTTTGCATGTGTGTTGTTGCTGAATCTTAATGTGGTAGTTTTTCTGAAAGTGTTATGTCTTATACTTGGTGATACCAACCTTTTAAGCACAATTGAGGTAACTACTTTCTAATTTTTGGCTATTGTCTGAGTGCTAGTTACAAGAAAGTGATAAGTGGGACAATTCTAAATTTTGTCCTTGAAAAATGATCAAAAGAACAAGATCTGATTCCAGGTTAATCATTTGGTTAGTAATTGCACATACAGGCTTCCTCTGCTTTTTGATGCCTTGCTTTTTGACTACTTGCTCTTTCAAAACTTGCAAATTACAGGACTCACTTGTAACTGCTCATATGCATTTGTGTGTATGTGTGTTAGTTTAGCTTTTATATGTATTCAAAAGTGATCTACAGTGTGTTATTTACATAGCCAGAATTTATTTGCAAGCCAAAAAAAAAAAAATCCAAAAAACCCTGGGTTCCATTTTCTAACAGTCGTGTAGTGGGCAATTGGTAGTGAGGATTAACATTAATGAGCAAATTCACTTGTTTTTGTTTTTTTTTAAAAAATAGGACCTACAAGTTTACTATGAATCAAAATCCTAAATGCTTTAGCCAGAAAAACCAAAATATTCTATACTAGAATAGAGAGCCACTGTGGTGTAGTGGTTTGAGTGTTGGACTGTAATTCTAGAGACTAGGGTTTGAGTGCTCACTCGGCTGTGAAATCCATTGGATGACCTTGGGCAAGTCACATGCTCTTAGCCCTATGGGAAGGCAGTGGCAAACCTCTGAACAAATCGTGCCAAGAAAACATCATGATGGGTCCTTCTCACCATCAGTTGAAAATGACTTGGAAGGCACACAGCAACAATAATTTTATATATATTTATATAGAAATATGCATGGTTAGTATTTGGATGGGAGATGACTAAGGAATACCTGATGCTGCATGCTGTATTTCAGAGGAGGGCAATGGCAAGCCATCTCTGAATATTCCTTACTTAAGAAACTCTGTGAAATTCATGGGGTTGCAATAAGTCAACAGGCAACTTTTGAAGGTGCATATGCATGCACACTCTCTCACACACATACACACATCTAGTTGAGATTAATGGGGCATACTTTTGAGTAGGTTTGCAGTACTTATAGTCATATCGTTACAGTACCTACAGTTCTATGGCTAAACTGTAAATTCCTCATGAACAGAATAAAATATCTAAATTGATAAAGGTCAAGCAGATATGTGAAAGCTGCAGAGCCTATACAAGCTTTTAGAGGAAAAGCTTATCATAGTTAAGTTAGAAACAGGAAGTGGTATTCTCTTTCATTTCACAGTCAGGTTCACATTTTGCACACTACTGTGCCACTATCTGATAGATACCACCTACTATTAGAAACCTACTGTCTGCTATCTTGTACTCCTTGAAGGAAAGACAGCATGTAAATGTAGCGAATACATATACATACCCCAAGATCCATTACCTATTGCCATGCTCTACAACACAGCTTTGTTATCTTCTAATGTTCTCAACTAAAAATTACTGTAGTGTATAATCATCCATGATATTTTCCTCCCATAGGCTTTGAGTAGCTTGTTTACTGATAGCCTCCTACCAAAACATCAATTTGCTACCAACAAAAAGAAAAGAGTAGACATACAGGCTGCATAAGCATTACAGAAATAATGCAGTGTGACACCACTTTAACTGCCATGGCTTAGTGCTCTGGAATTCTGGGAATTATAGTTTGTTGTGGCATCTGAGCTCTCTGATAAGAGAAGGCTAAATGTACTGTATCAGAAAACTACAATTCCTAGAATTCCATTGAGCCAGGGCAGTTAAAGTGGTGTCATACTGCATTATTTCTTCAGTGCTGATACAGCCACAGACAGAGGGACAAGACTAACAAATCCAGATGTCAACTTTGTGCCTGCACCAGTTCTGGCAGTCACAGGGCCAAATAATGTCAGCTGTAGCATCCATACATTAGCTCATCTTCCTGCATAATACATACTGCAACACAACAGCAATGCACTTCTGCCTTCCATATATGATAGAATCCGCCTTGATGTAAAAAGAATGCAAAGGCAGACATTTGTTATCAGAAAAAGCAGCAAAGTGGCATTTGACTTCCTAAATCTGCTACAGTTTCCTCCTCCCCCCCCCCCCCAAATAAAAAATAAAATAAAGGTATCTGTGTTGTTACTGATTTCCCTTGCTTCATAACTGCTGCAGGGTGATGTTGGTTTAAATCTAGGGAGTGATGTGGAAAAGGGCATCATTTCCCTACCATTCAGTCAGAAGTTGAGCCTCCTCCATCTTCAGTTTTATAAATAAGATGGATCTTCCACTTCATACCTCTGTTTTGGCCTCCATATCTTACTTCATTCACTTCAGGGGCAATATAATTCCTTTACAGAGATTTGCTAACATGTACATTCATAATAGGGTACATATGGATGTTTGCTCGAAGACCCGTACATTTGTCTTTTTAGCAGTCCAGGTATCCATAGAACTCTTCTCCAGCACCACACTCTTGTTTTTATGGAGGATAATAATGTGGAAGCCGGGGGGGGGGGGGGGGGAAGGGGCCATCAAATCTCTATGCATGTTCTGTGTCTAAACATACTGCAAGTAGTGTGGGTACTCTTGCACATCATAATACATCTTCTCATCCTTATTTGCCCACTTTTAGGTTATTTTTTTTGAGTGTAGCGGTACTGTAAGTAAGAGTATCTCATTACAGGATCTAAAGCAGTGATTCCCAAACTTTGATCCTTCAGATGTGTTGGACTTCAACTCCTAGAATTCCTGTCTGTTGGCCAAGCTGGCTGGGGCTTCTTGGAGTTGAAGTCCAAAATACCAAGAGGACCAAAGTTTGGGAATACCTGCAACTGAAGGGTCTTTGAAGTCTGACAGTCTAGACCAGACACTGTCTATATTTTTTGCTGAAGAAAAACTGAAAAGTAAAAAAGCTTTTTACTAAACCCTGTCCGAAAAAATCTTGCAAAGAAAACCCTAAGATAGCTTCACCTAGGGTCTGCCATAAGTCAGAAACAACTGGAAGGCACACGACAGCAACAACACAAGTAGCCTCTCACTGTAATCTGCTTGTGATTCACTCTGCTGGCCTAAGGCTGACAGGTAGGTGGGGTTTGTGGTTCTGTGGTAATTCTCATTGCTGAGGCTAAATTGAGTCACTAGCACATGATGAAGGATTTCAGTAGGTCCCTAAGGTTTTCTGAATCCAGTCAGCTACAGTCAAGGCAATTCTATTTAAGGATGCTACTGATTCTTTAAATAGTATATCAACTCCAAGCACTGGTTTCCTATGTAAACAGTATTTGAAATAAGGAAGCAAAATGGAATATGCACATGCCAGCCAGCAAAATAAAGGAAGTCAAATGGGGAGAGGATAACTTTTGTCATGATCCTGTGATTCTGCCATGATTGAGCTCAGAAACTAACCCTTTCCAACAAACATTGTACTTGCTATAGTTTTTGTGGGCTGTTTGGGCTATGTACTTGCTATTGCTAACATTGAAAATAATGTTATGGCTTCTTAAAGCCAGCAATTTTATTGGTTGGTTAAAGCCCACTTTAGGTTCACGGCATACTAAGGTTAGTGATTACGTACATATAATATTGAATATTTGTACAACATGAGGCCAACCATCAAGAAGTATAACTAGGAAGGAGAAATGAAAATGTGATCCCAACATTTCTGTTTATCTCCATTCAATCCTACTCATTTGCCAAAGGAACATTATGCCCTCATTACCCCCAAAGGTCATATGTTACAGGTAACATCGTTACTTGTGGCACTATTTCTAAGCTCTTCTTTTGTGTTCAGGCAAACCCCTGAAAGAGTCTGATGTGAAATGAAATCCAGCCTTGATGCTAGAATTCCCTTTTGAAATAGTTTTGTTGAAAGTTTAGAAACATTGGGTCTAGACTAGCCGCAACCCCCCATTGGGGATGAAAATCCCACCTACGGCCTCCCTGATTGGTTGGGAGGCCGGGAAGGGGCGGGACTTTCGGCCGCCTACAAGCCCCAGCGGGCTTTGCGGCTGAAAGTCCCGCCCCTTCCCAGCCTCCCAACCAATTAGGGAGGCCGCAGAGGGAAAAGGGGTGGGACTTCTGGTTGCAAAGCCCTCTGGGGCTTTGTAGTCCATCCCCTTCTCCCCGTGGTGTCTGTCAGCCCCGGGGAAAAGAGGAGGTGACCCCCCCCTTCCTCCTTGCGGGTGCTTGCACCATGGGAAGGAAGGGAGAGGAGCGCCCCCCTGCTCCTCCTCTCGTGGGAGCTTGCACCTGCGGAAGGAAGGAGAGGAAGGCAAACCACCCGCCACTTTTGGGCGTGCCCGCGCCAGCGCAGGCACGCGCAGGGAGAAAGGGAAAGGAGGGAGCCCTTTCCTCTTTTCCCCGCTGATGCCTGCTCCAGTGCCGGCACCCGCGGGGAGAAGGGGAGGGGGGAGGTGGGGGGATTCCCAACCTGGCGACCCCAGAGAAGGGGTCGCGACCCCCAGGTTGGGAACACCTGGTCTAGACTGAATGATGCCATTTTTTAAAAAACTATTTTTTAAGAACAGTAACAGTGCAGCATTAACAAACTTACTTTTTTCTGCAAGGGTTAAGTAGGATAGTTTGTTAAAGTAATTCAACATGGATTACATGTTTGTTATATGGCCATTTTATGACATCTTTTCACACATTGACTTGTGATTTTGGCACAAGAGCAAATTCTAATGAATTTTCAACACATAGAAACCATACATTGAAAAAATGCATTTCTATCTGTTCATTTTCTGTCTCATGAATATAAATTAGTTCTCATCATCAACAAATCCAAAAAAAGATTACTCAGATGTTTCCATTGTAGAGCAATTTCAAGTCTTGCTGCTAGGCATAGAAAGGTGATTATTTCTTTATGTCCCAGTGATTTGGCTTTGTCAGTATATAGAAATAAAGGCCTCCTCCTGAAATAAGCTTGACCTCTTGATTAGATATGTTGTTTATCATTCAAAAAATGTTATTCCTGGATTCTATACCTATTTAATTGCACTACACATGGAGGTATGTGTTTGCTGCTGCTGCTGTCAACTGCCAACAACGGTTGTTGTTGTTTACTGCCATCCAGTCAACTTTGATCTGCTTCCAATTATGCAGTTTACTTGATTTCTGTATTGGTCATCAGGTGAGAGCCAGCGTGGTGTAGACGTCTGGAGATTAGAGTTTGAATCCTGTCTGGGCCATCTAAACCTGTCTGAGTGTCCTTGGGCAAGTCACACTCTCTCAGCCTCAGAGGATGACAGTAGCAAACCTCCTCTGAAGAAGTCCTCACATACCAGTGGCATATATATGTCTGTACCTGGCTTGCACTCCACCAGATGCATGTGAGGAAGTAGATTGAAGTCAAAGAAGCATTCCCAGGCATTGCATGATTGTCACTTGCTATTTGGTGTTCTTTTTTTGTTGCCTGTTTTATTGAATCATTTCCTGTATTGCTATGTATTTTATATGTATTGTCCTATTATTTCTTAGATTGTACACCATAGGCAGGTTTACTCTTTTATATTTATTGTTTTTATGTACAGCGCTGTGCAAATCTACAGCGCTATATAAATAAAGAATAATAATAATAATAATATGAAAGCTCAGGCTGCCAATTTCTTTCTTTCAGTTAGTCTCAAAGGTGCTACACGATCTCTCTACGTACTGATTCTGCAGACTAACATGGCTATATCTTTGAATTCTCCTCTGAAAAAACTTTCCAAGAAAACCCCATGACAGGTTCGCCTTAGGGTCATCATAAGTTGGAAACAACTTAAAGACACACAACAACTATATCCATGTATATAGTTTCCACTTTAGTTGCTTCAAAAATATGTTTGTGATGAACAAACTGTTGGCCTTGCAAGTTCAGTTGGCTGATCCCCTTCCTTCATTTCTTGATCCTAGAACAAATTTTCCTACAACCTTTGATTTTGCTCTATTTCCTACTTTTGCATTTCAGTTGTCTATGTTTGACAACAATTGCTATTTTGGTATGTGATCAATTTCCTCATAGACTCCAACAATCTTTCAGTTTCTTCTTCTTTTGCCTCTGTAGTTGAAGCATAAACTTGGATTATAGTTATATTGATGGGTTTTCCCTGATGTATTATTGATATAATTTGTCAGACTTCACGTTATTGTATAAACTTTGACTGCTTTTGTGATATCTCTCCTCGCTATTAATGTAACCCCATTGTTTTAATGTCCTGAGTAAAACACTGTAATTAATCTCGCGTTCCTGTCTACTTTAGTTCACTCACTCCAAATATTGCAATATTTATACGTCCCATTTCTTGTTTTACTAGGTCTATCTTCTCTTGATTCACACTTCTCACATTCCATGTTCCTATAATACATGCTTTGCCTCCTTGGACTTGCCTTTTACCTCTGAGCATGTCAAGAACTGCATGCCCTTTTTGCTTGCTTCCAGTTACATCATTACTTACAGTGCTACTCATAATTGTCCTCTGCTCTACCCCAGTAGCTTGTTGAGTGTTTATGACCTGGGAGTATCATCTTCTAGCACTATCTTTAGTTTTATTTTGGATTGTTTCATCATAGGGTTTTCATGGCAAAAGATATTAAAAAGGGGTTTACTATGTCTCCTTATGTTCAATACTAAAAAGTGTTAATTATGATGTTACTGCCATTGACTCTGAGAGATCCTCTGCCTGTGTTACCCTCCACTGTTGCTGCTTCACAGTAGTATTTAGTCTGACTCCTCAGCAAAAGCTTATCTGACATGGGAGACCCTACTAGCAGCTCTTCTACTATCAGCATAGCCTCTTGCCTCACAGGAGTATGTAATCCCTCTCCTGCAGAAAGGTAGTACCTTGGTGAGATGCACACATATATGCACACACACACAATTATTTACAGAGATTGCCACGATCAGATATAGGAAATTGGTTCTGTATCACAAATATATAATGTCTGTTAGTCTTTAGCGTGTCTGAAGACTCCTTGGTGTTGCTTGCTATAGCAGATATCACACAGTTTACTACTGTTCTGGAACCAGACAAACCTTTTTTTTTACATGAAATCACTTTGGCCCGTTCCACACGGGCGTAATAATACGGACTGGGTCCGTATTAGGGTTAGAAAGGGATGTCCCTTCCGGACGCCCCTAACCCTAGTACAGATCGAGTCCGTACAAAATGGCGGTGCCCGTTCCACACGGGGGCCGCCATGACTACGTCACCACTGTGCCGCCTCCAAACAAGGCGGCACGGTTGTGACATCATCGCGCCGTGCGAGGGCGCCTAGAGCGCCCTTTCTGTGGCGCGAGAAGGAGCTCCGAAACAGAGCTCCTTCTGCGGTTTGTGTCGCTGGCGCAGCCTTTAGACAGCTGCGCCAGGGACGCAAGGGAGAAAGGGGCCGAGCGGCTCCTTTCTCCTCCTCCCCGCCGCCATCAGGTGTCCTTGGGGCATGAAGCCCCAAGGACACCCCTTTCCAGGCTGCGGGGAAGCAGCCTTTTGCTGCTTCCCTGCGGCCTGGAAAGTGGCGGATCAGGGCCTCGGAGGCTGCCGTTCTGGCAGCTGAGGCCCCGATCTGGCGGGGAAAGAGCCGAATACAGGCCGCCCCAAAGGGGCGGTCTGTAACGCTTCTTTCTTTCTTTCTTTCTTTCTTTCTTGTTTGTTTGTTTGTTTAATTTATATCCTGTTTTCCTACCAACACACAGGACCATGATTTTCTTTTCTAATAACACTATGCTAGCTGTTGGTTTCTTTGACATACCTCAGAGGAAAAATGTGGTCCACCTTGTGTGTTATCTACTAGCCACTTGTCCTTTTTTCATACTTCAGTTGTGCTTTCTTTATGCTTTGTTATCAGCATGATGTTGTCTAACACTGACAGTAGTATTGAAATAAAAACACCAGTCATAGTTAAGTCAGAAGTGATTTCTTACTGATACAAATTTCTCTAACACAGTAGCTGATTTGTAGTAATTTTGTATGGACATCAGGCTCAGTGCTTGGTTAGTTATTGTAGCTGTGATACTTTTGAAGCAGTGCATAGAAAATCATCCTCAAAGTCAACCATTAGCCAAACATACTGCGCCTTACTATTACATGTAAGCAGATGACTGGTTGTTTTTTTTTTAAAAGTGATGATTGGATAAATTTAATGGCTGCTCTTATTGGCAAGAAGTGAAGAAATGATTAGAAAGGAAATGTCAGAAGGTGCAGACCTAGAAGTTAATCCTTTTACTGTTTGGTTACCTGAAGTGTGTGAGTTAAGTGAAGTGTATCATGTACAAGACAATCTAGGATCTGAATAGGGTTTCCAGAGTGAAAATTAGAGACATCTCCTGTACCTTTAATGGTTGTGTATAAGGGGGAATTAAAGCAGGTGTTGCTTGTCATGCAACCAGGTAACAAGCAACACCTGCTGAAATTCTCTCTTCTGTGCAACCATTCAAAGTATACGAACCTTCTCCAGTTTTCATTCTGGAAGCCCTAGTTTTGAATTGTCACTTGAGAAAAATCCATCCCCATTATAATATCTGTAAGGCATTACAGTGTGATGCCTAAATCTCACTATTTGGGCTTTTCTTGTTTGACATTTCTAGGCCTCAGTAATGTTCTCATATTTCATCACATTTCATCGCTCATCCTTTGAGGCCTATTTCCAAACTTGTTCCCAGTCCGCAGGAAGAAATTACCACCCCCAGGCTCTTTTGTTTTTTCTCATGCCAGCCATCTTGTTGGAGTTGCTCAAGCCTTATTCCATCGAGCTATGATTGCATTGACAAGGGAGACTCAATGTTTATGTAACCAAATCCTAGTGTGTGGGATCAGTAACCTCTGGCCCTGGCTAAAATAATCATTGTTGCTGGAACAAGAGCATCCCTGTGCTCAAGACAAGTGGGAGTGCCATAAAGCTTGGAGACTGAAGAGGAGTTGCACTGTGGATCGGCTTCCTGTTTACCTTTAAGAGGACGGCTGGCGTTGGCTTAAGCTTTTTCTCTTTATTTGCAACTTGTGCAAACTGAGGAGGGAAAGTCATTGGAAAGTTTTACATCTGTTTTATCATAATCTTTATTTTCATGTTTAGAGAGCACAGCAGCTTGGGAGGAGGAACAAAGGCAAGTTGAAGGTGCAATTAAGGCTCTGTTCTTATGAACAAAAGGTTATGCCCATTAGTCAATCTTCGAAGAGCCTGAGAAGAAATAGATGTCTTTGATATTATGTACACATACTCTTTCCATGTGCTAAAGCAGAATTACTTTATTAAAGTCTTGCATTTTCTCTTGCTTTTCCCTGCTCCCTGGTACAGTGGATGGATGTCCAGGTAAGTGGGAAGCAAGAGAAAATGCAAGACTTTAAAAAGTGGTTCTGCTATAGTAGAAAACATTAGTCCTCTTGTTAGAGTGGAACTCCAGATGAAGGAACTGGCAAAAACACCTCAGAGGATTCTTTGCCAAAGAAAACCCTATGAAATTTATGGGATTGTTATAAGTTGATAGATGACTTGAAGACACATACACATACAACACCTTCTTTGCCTCAGTCTTCTCAGAAAAGGCAAAGGGTGCCTGAGGATAATGGAGCAGAGGACAGAATAGGGGAATTTCAGCACAGAATAAGTAAAGAGATAGTAGAGGAATACCTTGTTAATATAAATGAATTTAAGTTTCCAGGACCAGATGAACTACATCCAAGTGTACTAAAAGAACTGGCAAATGTAATATCAGAGCCATTGGTAATCATATTTGAAAACTCCTGGAAAACAGGAGCAATCCCAGCAGACTGTAGGAGGGCAAACGTCCCCATCTTCAAAAAGGGGGAAAAAGAGGATCCCAACAATTATCGTCCAGTAAGTCTTACATCAATACCAGGAAAGATTCTGGAGCAGATCATTAAACAGAGAGTCTGTGAACATCTAGAAGGCAATGCCATAATCACAAAAAGTCAACAAGTCATGCCAGACAAATCAGATCTCTTTCTTTGATAAAATTACCAGCTTGGTAGATGAAGGGAATGCTGTGGATATAGTATATCTTGATTTCAGTAAGGCCTTTGACAAGGTTTCCCATGACATTCTTGCAAACAAGCTTGTAAAATGTGGGCTAGACAAAGTAACTGTTATCTGTAATTGGTTTACCGGCTGAACCCAAAGGGTGCTCAACAATGGCTCTTTTTCAGCCTGGAGAGAAGTGACCAGTGGGGTCCCACAGGGCTCTGTCCTGGGCCCAGTGTTATTCAACATCTTTATCAATGACCTGGATGACAGAATTGGGAGCATACTTATCAAATTTGCAGATGACACCAAATTAGGAGGAATAGCTAATACTCCAGAGGACAGGATCAACATTCAAAATGAACTGAATAGACTAGAAGGCTGGGCCAAAGCTAACAAAATGAAATTCAACACAGAGAAATGTAAGGTACTGCACTTACGGCAGAAAAATGAAATGCACAGATATAGGATGGGGGACACCTGGCTGAATGAAACTACATGTGAAAGGGATCTGGGAGTCCAAGTACACCACAAGTTGAACATGAGTCAACAGTGCGATGCAGCAGCTAAAAAGGCCAATGCAATTTTAGGCTGCATCAATAAAAGTATAGTGTCTAGATCAAGTGAAGTAATAGTGCCACTGTATTCTGCTCTGGTCAGGCCCCACCTGGAGTACTGTGTCCAGTTCTGGGCACCACAATTCAAAAAAGACATTGAGAAACTGGAGTGTGTCCAGAGGAGGGCGACTAAAATGGTGAAGGGTCTGGAAACCATGCCCTATGAGGAATGACTTAGGGAGCTGTTTAGCCTGGAGAAGAGAAGGTTAAGAGGTGATATGAAAGCCCTGTTTAAAAATTTGAAAGGATGTCATATTGAGGAGGGAGCAAGCTTGTTTTCTGCTGCTCCAGAGAACAGGACCCAGAACAATGGATGCAAGCTACAGGAAAAGAGATTCCACCTCAACATTAGGAAGAACTTCCTGACAGTAAGGGCTGTTTGCCAGTGGAACACACTCCCTCAGAGTGTAGTGGAGTCTCCTTCCTTGGAGGTCTTTACGCAGAGGCTAGATGTCCATCTGCTGGGGATGCTTTGATTTGGATTTCCAGCATGGCAGGAGGTTGGACTGGATGGCCCGTGCAGTCTCTTCCAACTCTATGATTCTATGATTCTACAGGGTTGAAGTCAGATTCTAAAGCTAAATCTAAGTACATTCCCCAGCATCATTGGCCTTTTCACTTTCAGTGGAGTTTTGAGTGGTAGTTTGGAGATTTAGATGAGATGCTGTGAAAGGCGGCAAAGTTGGCAGTGAATCTATCACCAACAGCAGTGGCCCTCCTGGGAATCCTTTTGGTTGACAGTGCCTATGATTCTAAGGACAGTGCTTCATACCATAACTATACAGCCTACTAGGAAGGCAGAAATATAGTACTTGTATGCCACCAGGGAATCTTCCAACACTACACAATTATGACATGTGGACTCCACTTTAACTGTCAGTGTTTGCCAATGTTAACTGTCATTGCTACATCCTGGGGAATCCTAAGATTGTAGTTTGGTCGTGTGCTAGAGCTCTCTGGCTGAGAATTTTAAACACCTTTCCTAAACAGCAAATCCCAGAATTCCATAGGATGGTATCCTGGCAGTTAAGGTGGAATGATAGTGCTATAACATCACATCTCTCACCCTAAAGAAAGCAATGCCAAACTTCTGATTAACTTTTGACAAGAAAGCCCTATGATAATGTTGCCATAAAGCAGAGACAGCATGAAGGAACACAACAATAACAATTATGTGAAGTCATTTATCCATATATTTAATTATTTATATTTGCCCAACAAGGGACTCGAAGGCACTATTTACCAGAGGTGGACAAAATGTGTCCCACAGGGTGCAGGGGGCCTCTCTGATTCCCCAATATCCTGAAAAAAATTAGTTTGCCGAAAGCATCCTATTGTACCCTTCTACGGGATGTGATTGGCTGTTTGAACTAATTTGGGGTTATCTTTACTTTCTTTAGGCCTCCTGAAAGTTTTAAAACACGTGCATGCACATGCACACAGAACCTAAAACAGATTTTGAAAAATTGTGAATTGTGTTCCCTAGAGAGTGTGATGGGCTGTTAGGATCAAATACATTTCAGAGGGGGTTGTCATGACAGTCAATGGGTCCACAAAGCATAACAATAGGTGTTTCTTGCTATTGGGGATATTCACTCCTTAACTGAAAAGCATAAATGGTGATAGTCTGTTAGAATAAGCAATGTATGATAGCTCAAACTCCATAGTGAACGTGGCTCCACTATGTTGTGTAAAAGAGAGAAATTCAGCAATATGTAAGCAATTGTCTCTCATTTTGAGCATTCATTGACATTTTTTTGATTGCATGATTAGTGGTAATGCTGTTAGTTTGCAACCTAGAGACTGAGAGCTCAGATCTGAATGAGAGACAAGGTACCATAGTTGTGATTCCTTCTGCGCTTATTATTCCCTTCCTCATTGTATTGAGCTACTTGTGGTATGGAGCCATCCCTTCCTCATTTGCTATACTGAAAGGAACAGGTGGACTAGGGAAATGGCTGGGAGTAGGTGTGCCTGTCTCATCCTGTGCTGTATGTTAAATCAGTCTCTCTGTATTAAAGTTAAATATTTATGCCTTGGCTGCATTCTGACAGTCCTCAAATCTTGGATGTATTTGGGAGAGAAATGAACAATCATGGAAATAAGTAATGCTCCACTTCTCAGATATATGAACCTTAGTGATAAAGTCTCCCAGCAAACAAAAAGAAGTAATTGATCTGATTATGTAATTACAGTAGAACCATTCTTGCTCTTTGTTAAATACCCAGCAGCTCTATTTCTGCCACAAAGTGAACGGGCAGAAAAGGAAGCTTCAACCGCAACTATGGCAGCAAAACAGAGCGCTGTGCATTTAGGTCTTATGCTGCTGCAAAGCGCAGGCAGGGAAGTGGTTTTTACTAACCCCAAATTGCTGTACGTAATCTTTCTGTATGCACTGAAAGATAACTTGAGGAACTGGATGCAGAAAGGTAAAAAAGGAGGAAGAACTTTGAACTGTATCAAGAACTTTGAACTGCAGACAGACAACAGGTTATAATGTTTGGTTAACTCATGTATGGTACTCCCCACCCTGCCAACTTGATCTCATATTTTACTGTTAAGCAATCCACCTGTTTTTACTCTTTTTCCTTTAAAAAGCAAAAAAGCCAAGCTGGTCATAAGAACAACCAGGGCCCTCCGTTCTGGTAGTCAAGGTCTACTGTCTCAGCCCAGGATTTCCTCTGCCCCATCCCAGATTCGCCCCTTTTCACTTGCTGCCCCTCACTCCTGGAACCTTCTTCCCCCACAAGCAAGAGCCATCACTTCTTTAACCAGCTTCAAAACGGAGTTGAAAACCATCCTGTTCAGAGGAGCCTTCCCAGGCATTGCATAATTGTCGCTTACTACTTGATGTTCTTTTGGTGCCTGTTTATCAAACCATTTCCTGTATTGCTATGTACTGTATATGCATTATCCTATTTGAGAGTATGTATTTTCCCTGGAAAATGATTAACCATCCATTATGAAGCCAAGCCTTCCCTCCAGTCCATCTTCCTTGGTCCAGGCCTTGGAGGTAGAGAGGAACTGCTGGACCTCTTACCCTTTCCCTCCACCACTCCCTTCTCCTTCTGTGTCATGACTTTTTAGATTGTAAGC
>NC_056525.1:33203107-33291158 GCF_019175285.1 Sceloporus undulatus | reverse complement strand
GGACACCAGCAGCTTGGGAGGAGGCAACACGGCAGTTGAAGGTGCAATTAGGCTCTGTTCTTATGAACAAAAGGTTCTGCCCATTAGTCAATCTTCGAAGAGCCTGAGAAGAAATAGATGTCTTTGATATTATGTACACATACTCTTTCCATGTGCTAAAGCAGAATTACTTTATTAAAGTCTTGCCATTTTCTCTTGCTTTTCCCTGCTCCCCTGGTACAGTGGATGGATGTCCAGGTAAGTGGTGAAGCAAGAGAAACATGCAAGACTTTAAAAAGTGGTTCTGCTATAGTAGAAAACATTAGTCCTCTTGTTAGAGTGGAACTCCCGATGAAGGAACTGGCAAAAACAACCTCAGAGGCTATCTTTGCCAAAGAAAACCCTATGAAATTTCTGGGATTGTTTATAAGTTGATAGATGACTTGAAGACACATACACATACAACACCTTCTTTGCCTCAGTCTTCTCAGAAAAGGCAAAGGGTTGCCTGCGGATAATGGAGCAGAGGACAGAATAGGGGAATTTCAGCCCAGACATAAGTAAAGAGATAGTAGAGGAATACCTTGTTAATATAAATGAATTTAGTTTCCAGGACCAGGAACTACATCCAAGTGTACTAAAAGAACTGGCAAATGTACATATCAGAGCCATTGGTAATCATATTTGAAAACTCCTGGAAAACGGGAGCAATCCCAGCAGACTGTAGGAGGGCAAACGTCCCCATCTTTCAAAAAGGGGGAACAGAGGATCCCAACAATTATCGTCCAGTAAGTCTTACATCAATACCAGGAAAGATTCTGAGCAGATCATTTAAACAGAGAGTCTGTGAACATCTAGAACGGCAATGCCATAATCACAAAAAGTCAAAAGTCATGCCAGACAAATCAGAATATCTCTTTCTTGATAAAATTACCAGCTTGGTAGATGAAGGGAAGCTGTGGATATAGTATATTCTTGATTTCAGTAAGGCCTTTGACAGGTTTCCCATGACCTTCTTGCAAACAAGCTTTGTAAAATGTGGGCTAGGACAAAGTAACTGTTATCTGTAAATTGGTTTACCGGCTGACACCACCAAGGGTTCTCAACAATGGCTCTTTTTCAGCCTGGAGAGAAAGTGGACCAGTGGGGTCCCACAGGGCTCTTGTCCTGGGCCCAGTGTTATTCAACATCTTTATCACTGACCTGGATGGACAGAATTGGGAGCATACTTCTCAAATTTGCAGATGACACCAAATTAGGAGGAATAGCTAATACTCCAGAGGACAGGATCAACATTCACAACATGAACTGAATAGACTAGAAGGGCTGGCCAAAGCTAACAAAATGAAATTCAACACAGAGAAATGTAAGGTACTGCACTTACGGCAGAAAATGAAATGCACAGATATAGGATGGGGGGACACCTGGCTGAATGAAACTACATGTGAAAGGGATCTGGGAGTCCAAGTACACCACAAGTTGAACATGAGTCAACCGTGCGCTTGCAGCAGCTAAAAAGGCCAATGCAATTTTAGGCTGCCATCAATAAAGTATAGTGTCTAGATCAAGTGAAGTAATAGTGCCCACTGTATCTGCTCTGGTCAGGCCCCACCTGGAGTACTGTGTCCAGTTTCTGGGCCACCACAATTCAAAACAGACATTGAGCAAACTGGAGTGTGTCCAGAGGAGGGCGACTAAATAGGTGAAGGTCTGGAAACCATGCCCTATGAGGAATGACTTAGGAGCTGTTTAGCCTGGAGAAGAGAGGTTAAGAGGTTATGAAAGCCCTGTTTAAATATTTGAAAGGATGTCATTTTGAGGAGGGAGCAAGCTTGTTTTCTGCCTGCTCCGAGCGAACAGGACCCAGAACAATGTGATGCAAGCTACACGGAAAAAGAGATTCCACACCTCAACATTAGGAAGAACTTCCTGACAAGTAAGGGGTGTTTGCCAGTGGAACACACTCCCTCAGAGTGTAGTGGAGTCTCCTTCCTTGGAGGTCTTTACGCAGAGGCTAGATGTCCATCTGCTGGGATTGCTTTGATTTGGATATTTCCAGCATGGCAGGAGGTTGGACGGATGGCGGGCCGTGCAGTCTCTTTCCAACTCTATGATTCTATGATTCTACAGGGTTGAAGTCAGATTCTAAAGCTAATCTAAGTACATTCCCCAGCATCATTGGCCTTTTCACTTTCAGTGGAGTTTTGATGGTAGATTTGGCAGATTTAGATGAGCTACTGTGAAAGGGCGGCAAAGTGTGGCAGTGAATCTCTATCACCAACAGCAGTGGCCCTCCTGGGAATCCTTTTGGTTGACAGTGCCTATGATTCTAAGGACAGTGCTTCATGCCATAACTATTACAGCCTACTAGGAAGGCAGAAATCTAGTACTTGTATGCACACCAGGGAATTTCTCAACACTACACAATTATGGACATGTGGACTCCACTTTAAAACTGTCCAGTGTTTGCCAATGTTAACTGTCATTGCTACATCCTGGGGAATCTAAGATTGTAGTTTGGTCGTGTGCTAGAGCTCTCTGGCTGAGAATTTTAAACACCTTTCCTAAACAGCCACATCCCAGAATTCCATAGGATGGTATCCTGGCAGTTTAGGTGGAATGATAGTGCTATAACATCAAATCTCTCACCCTAAGAAGAAGCAATGCAAACTTCTGATAACTTTTGACAAGGAAAGCCCTATGATAATGTTGCCATAAAGCAGAGACAGCATGAAGGAACACAACAATAACCAATTATGTGAAGTCATTTATCCATATATTTAATTATTATATATTTGCCCAACAAGGGACTCGAAGGCACTATTTACCAGAGGTGGACAAAATGTGTCCCACAGGGTGCAGGGGGCCTCTCTGATTCCCCAATATCCTGAAAAAAATTAGTTTGCCGAAAGCATCTCTATTGTACCCTTCTACGGGATGTGACTTGGCCTGTTGGACTAATTTGGGGTTATCTTTTACTTTCTTAGGCCCTCCTGAAAGTTTTAAAACACGTGCATGCACATGCACACAGAACCTAAAACAGATTTTGAAAAAATTGTGAATTGTGTTCCCTAGAGCGTGTGATGGGCTGTTAGGATCAACATACATTTCAGGAGGGGGTTGTCATGACAGGTCCATGGGTCCAACAAAGCCTAACCATAGGTGTTTCTTGCTATTGGGGATATTCACTCCTTTAACTGAAAAGCATAAATGGTGATAGTCTGTTAGAATAAGCAATGTATGTAGCTCAAACTCCATAGTGAACGTTGGCTCCACTATGTGTGTAAAAGAGAGAAATTCAGCAATATGTAAGCAATTTGTCTCATTTGAGCATTCATTGACATTTTTTTTGTGCATGATTAGTGGTAATGCTGTTAGTTTGCAACCTAGAGACTGAGAGCTCAGATCTGACTGAGAGACAAGGTACCATAGTTGTGATTCCTTCTGCGCTTATTATTCCCTTCCTCATTGATATTGAGCTACTTGTGGTATGGAGCCATCCCTTCCTCATTGCTATACTGAAAGGAACAGGTGGACTAGGGAAATGGCTGGGAGTAGGTGTGGCTGTCTCATCCTTTGCTGTATGCTTAAATCAGTCTCTCTCTGTATTAAAGTTAAATATTTATGCCTTGGCTGCATTCTGACAGTCCTCAAATCTTGGATGTATTTGGGAGAGAAATGAACAATCATTGGAAATAGTATGCTCCACTTCTCCAGATATATGAACCTTAGTGATAAAGTCTCCCCAGCAAACACAAAAAGAAGTAAATTGATCTGATTATGTAATTACAGTAGAACCCTCTTGCTCTTTGTTAAATACCCAGCAGCTCTATTTCTGCCACAAAGTGAAACGGGCAGAAAAGGAAGCTTCAAACCGCAACTGTGGCAGCAAAACAGAGCGCTGTGCATTTAGGTCTTATGCTGCTGCAAAGCGCAGGCAGGGAAGTGGTTTTTACTAACCCCAAATTGCTGTACGTAATCTTTCTGTATGCACTGAAAGATAACTGAGGAACTGGATGCAGAAAGGTAACAAAAGGAGGAAAACTTTGAAACTGTATCAAGAACTTTGAACTGCAGACAGACAACAGGTTATGATGTTTGGTTAAACTCATGTATGGTACTCCCCACCCTGCCAACTTGATCTCATATTTTACTGTTAAGCAATCCACCTGTTTTACTCTTTTTCCTTTAAAAAGCAAAAAAGCCAAGCTGGTCATAAGAACAACCAGGGCCCTCCGTTCTGTGTAGTCACAGGTCTACTGTCTCAGCCCAGGATTTCCTCTGCCCCATCCCAGATTCGCCCCTTTTCATGCTGCCCCTCACTCCTGGAAACCTTCTTCCCCCACAAGCAAGAGCCATCACCTTCTTTAACCACGCTTCAAAAACGAGTTGAAAACCATCCTGTTCAGAGGAGCCTTCCCAGGCATTGCATAATGGTCGCTTACTACTTGAGTTCTTTTGGTGCCTGTTTATCAAACCATTTCCTGTATTGCTATGTACTGTATATGCATTATCCTATTTGAGAGTATGTATTTTCCCTGGAAAATGATTAACCATCCATTATGAAGCCAAGCCTTCCCTCCAGTCCATCTTCCTTGGTCCAGGCCTTGGAGGTAGAGAGGAACTGCTGGACCTCTTACCCTTTCCCTCCACCACTCCCTTCTCCTTCTGTGTCATGTCTTTTTAGATTGTAAGTCCGAGGGCAGGGAACCGTCTAACTAAAAAGATTGTATGTACAGCGCTGTGTAAATTTACAGCGCTTCATAAATCAAAGTTAATAATAATAATAATAACAATTCTGGTATCCAAGTAAATATAATGCCCTTACTGGGCCAACGAAAAGATCACCCAAATTGTGCAAATTTTCAAGATTTCTAGGTCTTTTCCTCAGGTGTAGTGTTACAAAAAAGAAGTAGGGGGGTTGATCTCTATCAGCCTAATGTCCTTATGTAAACTATTTCATTGGTGAAATACATTTTAATTGCCTGTAGAGATGTGGAGAAATTGAAAAGAAAAGGAGACATAGATGGCAAAGTGAGGGAAGACCATTGTTTTTCAGTTTTGGACATAAATGTGGATGTTCATAAAGAAGTACTGCATTGTATTTTCTTATGAGACAGTGAAAAAAAATGTAAAGATGCCATATTCAAATTTATTATTTTATTTACTTATTTTACTTATATACAGTACTTGTTTCTGCTATCCAAGCAGTTCCACCTCTATCCCAGCCCAGCCCCCCAAAAGATTAGAATGAAAGCTCTGTTTCTTCTGATTCTAATTAAACTGGATTTTCCAAGATGCACGAGTAATGAGCAAGTTATTTTATGTGTAGTCTTTCCTAGAGGTGGTCAATCTTTGTTTTCAATTTAAAATTACAGCTTAGTGTGTAGCTGTAGATACATAAAGGGTACGACCTATCAGTGTTTGTGGGTCTGTTGAGGCTGCATGCATATAGGCCTGAACTATGCCTAATTCTTCCAGTCAGATATTTGGCAAGGAAAGAAGAGAGTGGAACATAGGGGAAGCTAAATCTGACCTCCATCACCTGCCTCACAGTAGCAATTTGGCAAAATTTCAGGTTTGTTTAGTTGTTGGATGAAAATGGGAATCATATGTTGGATGCTTTTTTGGCACTTTCTACTATTCTGCCACTTCCAGTTCAGCTAAATGGGGATCTTGGTGATCCAATTTTGTCTGATCATTTCAGAAAGGGAATCAGCACTACCAGTCTAGTACTGGGAGGGATGATTCTGTTCTGGGGTCTATGGTGCATTGAGTCCTAGGGCTAGGGAAAAGGTGGAATATAAATAAATAAAATAGTATGCATTTGTAGAAGGGCTTCAGTTTTGCTTGTCTGTATATTTGAAAGCAGAATGGCAGGGTTATCATAAATGAGCACCCTAGTAACCTAACAGGTATTGCTTCTGGTCTGGACAGTAAGCGTTCAGTCCCATCTGTAATCCCCATGTGACAAGCAAACATCAGACAGCTTCTGGTTCAAATTTCTGAAGTGCAGATCTGTTTCTCTTCCTACTTCTTCCCTAGTTTTAAAACATATTCTCCATTCTTGTAGTTCTGTTTTTGGTTCCTTGATATGGTCCACTTTTTGAGTCCTCTGGTAGTATACTGTTCTGTCTGGCACAGAAGGAAAGGCTTGACATGGTGGATTTACTGAAACCTAAAAACATAATCAACTGTTAGGTCAAAATCAACTGGCATATATGATCTGTGGATTTTTTTATTTTTATTTTTTAAAGTGTGTTACAACTGTGGATAAATGATAGAAATGAACCTTCTCTTTGCTATTCTTCCACTTTGATTGTGTGGTTAGCTCAAAGTAGAGTACTTTCTGCTACTTTGGGTAGCATCTTCTTCAAACCTTCTTCTGTTTCCAGGGTCAGATTTATAGAAAAAGCAACCCAAAAAGCCAGGCAAGCTGAAATATGCTTATATTACCCTGGATGAAAAAATCATGAGATGTATGTTATAGTAAGGTCTGGGCTACATTATAGACCCTCTTTGCAAAGGATTTTACTCTCTGCTTCTCGGAAATGTTTTGTGACTGGAAAACCATGAGTCACAAAAGCCATTAATTGATTCCATGGAGGGGGGTTTAGAATTATTTTCCAGGAAGCATATGGACCTGTTTGTTTGTTTAAGAAAATTCTGTCAACTTCCATTAGCAAGGAGACGATGTCACACATTGTCTCTCTGGTTGTTTTGCTTGGTGAACTTCTGTACTCAATATGCAATTTTTCCACCAAAGACTGTTCTGATCAGTCTTAAATTTCCTTTGAACATTGCTTGGACTGTTCCCAACAATTATTTTCTTTGTCAAGTAGTTTGTAGGCTTCAAAACAAACAAACAAACAAACAAAACAACCCAAAACCTCTTGATACCTAGTTTCAGAATTAGCAGCAATCTAAAGGCAGTTTGTATAAATTCAAAAAAGTAAATAACTACGGTACATCAATTATTATTATTATTATTATTATTATTATTATTATTATTATTTTATATAGCGCTGTTGTGGGCGGGGCTGGGGTAGCTGGTTGCATGATGAGCGCCCTTTCCTAGCTCCTCCCTCCTGGGTCGATGGTAAGCGGCAACAAACTTGCAGGCACGTTTGCAGGAAAACTAAACTTTTAATAGTAACTTTCAAACCACCAACACACCAACACCTGGGCTGCTTCTCAGCCCTTTAAGACAACTATAAGTCCCAGTAGTGCACAAGCAAAGTCTTTCCCTTTCAGCCGTCTTCCTCTGCCGCTCGACTCCGCGACGAGGGTCTTCCTCCTGAATGCTTTTCCAGGGGTTCTAGTTCGGCCTTCTCTTTGTCCCGGGGTTCAGGGCCGGTTTGCCACTGCTCTCCCTTGGGGTCCCACCAAGCGCCCTCCAGCGGGTCTTCCTTTTCTCGAGCCCAACTCTCGGCATGAGGAAAGGGAAAATCCCCTTCCACGCGGGGGTCTCGCAGGAAAACCTCCTCGTGAGGCCCCTTTCGCCGACCACCCAACCTGGTCTGCAATACTGCTGGCACCTCGTCCCTTATTGGCTTTCGCTTTACCTCCTCTCTCCCTTCTCCGACCGCAACTTCTCGTCCTCCTCTTCCGCCATGTGTTCCTCCTCCCAGTCGCCTCTCTCCTCCTCTTATTCCCCTTGGACTGACTCCTCCTTCTCCCGGCTCCGCCTCTTGCCCCTCCTGCTCCACCTGACCCTCATTAGCCCCTTCAGCCCTCTCTCTTAAGGGTACCCCCTCACTACAGCTGTAGATTTGCACAGCGCTGTACATAAAAACAACAAATATAAAGGACTAAACCTGCCTATGGAGTACAATCTAAAAAATGATAGGATAACACAAATAAAACACATAGCAATACAGGAAAAGGTTCTATAAAACAGGCAACAAAAAGAACATTAGATAGCAAGTGACAATCACGCAATGTCTGGGAACGCTTCTCTGAACAGGATGGTCTTCAACTCCGTTTTGAAGCTGGTTAAAGAAGTGATGGCCCTTGCTTGCAAGGGAAGAAGGTTCCAGGAGTGAGGGGCAGCAAGTGAAAAGGGGCGAATCCTAGATGGGGCAGAGGAAATCCTGGGCTGGGACAGCCGACTTTGACTACCAGAACAGAGGGCCCTAGTGGGAAGGTGAGGAGAAAGAAGGTCTGATAAATAAGGAGGGGCCAGCCCATGGAGGGCTTTAAATGTCGCCAGCAGGAGCTTGTACTGAATACGGAAAGGGAGGGGGAGCCAGTGAAGGGATGCCAACAGAGGAGAGATGTGGTCAGAGTGGTGGGCAGATGTGATAATGAGTGCAGCTGAATGCTGGACAGAAATTAAAGGATGGAGGTGAGAAAGAGGAAGCTCAGCCAGGAGGACGTTACAGTAATCAAGTCGTGAGACCACTAGGGCATGGACCAGAATCTTGGCAGTGGAGGCGGAGAGATATGGTTGGATTTTGGCAATGTTGTATAAAAAGAATCGACAAGCCTTGGCTGTGGTCTGGATCTGAGGGATACATGACAGAGAAGAATCTAAGATAAAACCAAGACTGCGGGCTTGCTGGACTGGTTGAATAGAAATGTTGTCCACAGAGACAGAAAAGGAGTGTTGGAGTGTTGAGACTTAGGAGGGAAGACAAGAAGCTTCGTCTGGAACATGTTGAGCTTCAAACGCCAATGGCGCATCCACTGCGAGACAAGACAAAACTTGCTGTTCAAGCCTTGGAGAAAGGTCAGGGGTGGAAGACACACCTGGGTGTCATTGGCATACAGATGGTAGGAAAAACCAAAAGAGCTAATGAGTTTACCTAAGGACAGGTGTGTAGAGAGAGAAAACAGAAGGGGACCCAGAACAGAGCCTGGGGGAACTCCACCAACAGATAAGGGAACAGAGAAGAAGTCGACCCCTGCACCACTGCAAAAGATCTGCCAGACAAATAAGATCGAAACCAGTCGAGAACAGAGTTTGAGAACCCAAGGTCAGAGAGTATATCAACTAGAAGGCTGTGATCAATGGTGTCAAAAGCTGCAGACAAATCAAGAAGGATGAGAACAGAGTAAAGGCCATTAGCCTTGGCCCGTAAAAGGTCATTTGAGATCTTAGTGAGAGCTGTCTCTGTAGAATTCCTTGGGTGGAAACCAGACTGAAAGGATCGAGGATGGAGTTGGCTTCAAAGAACTCAAGACAGCGAGATTAAACAACCCGTTCCAAGACCTTAGAAAGAAAGGGAAGAAGAGAAATCGGACGATAGCTAGACAAAGAGGAGGGGTCAAGAGAGTTTTTTTCAGAATTGGGGAAATGAGAGCATGTTTAAAGGTCCAAAGGGAAGGAGCCTGTAGAGAGAGAGAGATTGAAGATATGGAGAAGCGAGGCAGAAGAGAGGGAGCTATGGAAATAAGAAGACGAGTAGGAATTGGATCAAGAGAACAAGTTGCAGGTTTGGAAGTTCAGAAGTGTAGAGAGTTCATCCAGAGAAGCAGGAGGAAACACAGAAATTTTTTTTTAGGCGAGGCGATAGAAATTACGAACGAAGAAAATCGGGGGGACTATCTCAGACAAATGGTGGTAATCTTTGAGATGAAGTAATTAGCGAAGTCATTGGGAGAATGATGAAGAGACAGGAGGAGAGGGAGGTTTAAGCAAAGTGTTGAAGGTGGAGACAGACCTGCGGGCGCCTCTCATTGGCGGAGATCAGTGATTTGTAATAAGTTGTTTTCTATAGACAGGGCACGTGAGAAGGAGGATTATGTATTTCAAGTTCAGGAAGTGTGTGTTTGTGCATGTTATGTAACTATTTTATTAGTCCTGGTAGTAAATGAGAAGTTTGCTAGATGAATTGTGAAGTTAAAGTGTATAACGTGTGTCTCTTCCTAGGGGAATAAGGAAACCAAGTTCTGAGTGTATTTCTATACTCCTTAGAAAAAGCCATTTCTCTGGTTTGCTGAGAATGATTAATTTATGGGATGGAAGATTTGCAAACCGGAACCATGAAATATATAGTTGTAAGTTGAGGTATGAGTTCTATTGGAATAGTATTTGGAGAATACATATGGTAGTACACAAAGAAGAAAGAAAAGAAGAGAAATGATTAGAGTTTTATTTTTTTCCTGTGTGTACAGATTTTGAAACAAGTACGAAGAAAATAGAAAAATAATCCAATAAACCTTTAGAGCAAGGAAGTAAAGAATATGGGAAAAATGAAGAAAATTAAAAATAGCATGTATATGTTAAATATGGATATGTATTTGTATGGAAATAATGGAATGTATATTGATTTAGGTAAAAACGAAGAAAGAACATTTGAACGTAAGAAAAAGAAAAAGCCATTTCTGTGTTTTGCCTATCCACATATGAAAATAGTGTTCTTACTGGGTTTTTAAAAAAGTATCTACATATTTTTCCTTTTGTCTTTGTGAGTATGATGCTGCTCTTGTTGGATACATCACAGTGACCTTTAGTGGTTCCAGGGAGACCCAATGACCGGTTCAGAGTTATTTGCGTGTAGACATGGTTTTGTTTAGTCATTATGGGACTAGCAAGATAGGATTTCCCCTGCTAAAGTGGAACCCAAATTTAAACAAAATGTATTTAAAAATATAAATATACTGGTAATTTTTGTGTTCTTTTGGCTAGCATTTTCCTTGTGCTCTGTTCTTCCTAGGTATTTTTGTAACTATGGTTCTTTCTTGGTGTCTACATCTTGCCAAGAAAACCCCATGATAGTTTTGCTTTAGGGTCACTAAACCAGCAACAACTTCAAGGCCTACAGTCACAACAACCAACATATTTTGGTATGTCAAAGACAATGTCCACTGCACATGGCCAAGAAAATTTTGCTTGTTGGTTACTGTCTTAAAATCCATATAAATGATCAAATTGTCCTGAGAACTCTTTGAATACTTGCAGCTTTCTAAGGTGTGAATAGAGCCAAGATGGGTGAGAACTTAATATGACAACCTAATCTGAAATGCCAGAAGTTAATTTAGGTAACTTGGGAAATAATAATAAAGGAGTCCTTGATCATTTGGAATATTTCTCAAAGCACACATTGAATGAAGCCTGCTTAGTTTCTCACTTGTCTTTCCTCACACAGGGAAGTTTGGGGGCTGGGACCAAGCTCGCTGGTGTCATCAAGGGAATTGTTAATACGGAGATCTACCCCAGTACACCAAACCTGTTCCCAACTCCTGTCCTAAGTAACCAGAGTACATATATGTTTAGAAATAAGAGACTACAGAGGACTTTCTACCATATACTCATAAATCTTGACACCTCTTCTGTTTGCTTTTCCTCCTCCTCTTCTTTTTAAACCACTATGCTGTATAATCTGCTCACTAATGGAAGGATGTCTGCATTAACACCCAGATGTTTTGAGAATGACCACTATTAATAATAACAACAAATTTTTATACTTTGATTTCCCAGTGACCTTACGTTGACAGTCTGCATCCCATCAGTATTTGCATGTATCTACTTAAAATGAGACTTCATGCATCTGATAAAAGTGGATTCTAGACCACAAAAGTTTGTGCTGTAATGAATGTGTTTAAGATGTTCTGCTGTTTTTTCTGCAATAGGCTAACACATATACCACAATGGAATATTTTATTCTTACAGTACAGGAACAGGTCATATCTAAAAATGTTATAGTTCAGCATGTGAATAGCTGTATCATTTGCTAATAAAAGTAGTCATTACACTAGGATATTGGAAGCTTTAGCACTGAGCACTGCATCTTCACAATACATCTTAGTTATATGTATTAATTTTCTGTCATTCCAGTTGATCCCTTTTCTTTTTCTTATAGTTGATATTCGTGAAATTCAAGAGATTCGTCTGGGAAGAAGCTCCCGAGATTTTGACCGCTATCAGGAGGATCCTTCTTTCCGTCCAGATCAGTCTCATTGTTTTGTCATCCTTTATGGCATGGAATTCAGGCTGAAAACACTGAGCCTGCAAGGTGGAGTTTCTTCTCCTCTTCTGTATTCTCATTCGTTGTGTAGATCAGGTGGCATACTATATTTTTCTCACTCGATTTACACCCTACTAAGCACCAGCACTCCTACTCACACTGAAATGGAGTTTGGCTTGGGCCAGTAGAGAAGAGCAAGCAAAGAAGGGTTTCTGTTGTTCACACTTGGTCTTTTTGGATCACACTGTTTTGACTCCAGACAGGCAGGTCAACAGTAAGTACCAGGGCCTCACATAAACAGATCTTATAGGAAGGGTCCAAAGTCAGGGACCAGAAACAGATCCAAGGACACAACAAACTTCAAGAGACTCACAACCTCAACAGACTGGCGAGAAAGGCGGTATTGGGTTGGAGTGGGGCCATGGCGTCCGCATGCCATGACTCTGCCCCCATGTTGGCATGACACCGCATACCCCACCACATGGCAGATGGCATCACAGCACTCCTCTGGCGCTATGTCCAGATAACGCAGCATGAAAGGAACACTAAAAAGCTGTGGCGCCAGCAGCTATGGCATCCTTTCCATGTCCTAAAAAAGGAGCTGCTTTTTGCAGCTCCATTTTGCTCTGTGGAAAGGCCATATTGGGGCCACGGCATGTAGTTGTTGTGGCTCTGATCCAACACTGAAAGGGGCGGCCCCTCAGACATGCCATGTGTGGACTATCTGTGCCCTAGCAGCGCAGTGGTTAAATGCCGGTACTGCATCCACTCACTCACGAACTGCAAGGTTCAGTCCCAGCCAGGGGTCAGGGTCGCCTCAGCCTTGCATCTTTCCGAGGTCACTAAAATGAGTACCCAGCTTGATGGGGGCAATTAACTTACAGTTGTAAACCAATAAGAGACTGCTCACTGTGGTGTGAAGCAGTATATAAATGAAGCTGCTATTGCTATTGCTATAGGCAAAGTATGATAGGCTGAGTCAAAGACAAACAAAGCAAAATGTGACAGGAGTGCTGACAGACATTAAGTTGGAGGTATGAATGCATGGCTTTTAGCAGCTTCAACAGCTTCACATTCATGTGCTCATGTGCAGGAACTACCATTCATGTCCAGCTGTAGTACACTGAAGACTTTAAGTGGAGAAGTTTAAGCAATCCTCCTTCTAGACATTGTGCAGTAGTTCTGTCTTGGCTTTTGAGATGCCAGCATTCTCAAGGTCTTGGAGGTGGCTCAGCCTTTGTTTCTGCTGCCAGGCTTGCTGGCAGTGTTTTTTTGTGGGTTTTTCGGGCTATGTGGCCATGTTCTAGAAGATTTTCTTCCTGACGTTTCACCAGCATCTGTGGCTATGGTATATATATTTCTTCTTCGTGGTCTCTGCGAATCATACAAATGAGGCCGGTCGGGAGCCCTCCACCTGGACCTTGCCCTGGGCAATGGCCGAAGTCAGACGGGATTCCCGGTTCTTCCTGGCCTGGGACATCATGGCCTTACAGAGTATGCAGGATTTGGTGTCGTGGTCCTTCCCGAGGCACAACAAGCAGGAGGAATGTGGGTCCTGGACCTTGCTGCCACAGACATCACACTTTTTGAAAGGCGGAGACATGGTAACCCGAGTCAACAAAAATAGGAGAAGCGTCTGAAATCGAGGTCAGTGCAAGCCGAGAGTTCAAAGTACACGGGGAGGTCAGAGAAAACGAAGGTCAAGAGCGGTCCGAAGTCAATACCAGTGATCCTAAAACAGCTATCGAAGTGAGCGAAGTTCCCTACAGCAGCAAACGCGGCAGAAAAAAGGAACTGGGGAAAAGAGCGGGAAGCAGGGGCTTTATAATAGGTGGGCGGAGCTACCGCCAAAAAGTTGCTATATGTTGCAAAATATACTTTGCCCAGTGATTCTAGAAGTTTCTGAACTGTACTGCGCAGGCGCAGTAAAACCCATTTGTATGTATTCGCAGATGACCACTCGAAGAAATACTGTTACAGGTAAGCAACTTGTCTATATATACTGTGTGAGCCTGGGAACGCAGGAGTGATTTGCATGTGTATTGTCCTGTGTTGATGGCAGGCCTCAGGCTGGGAAGCTAATGCAAAAGATGATTAGTGTCTGCTAATTGGTGATCATTATCTGCTGGAAAAGCCCCTGGCTCTGAATGGGAATGCCAGCCAGCCACAGATGTTGGTAAAACATCAGGAAGAAAATCTTCTAGAACATGGCCAAATAGCCCGAAAAACCCACAAAAACCATTGCCAGCAAGCCTGGCAGCAGAAACAAAGGCTAAACCACCTCCAAGACCCTGAGAATGCTGGCATTTCAAAAGCCCGGAAAACCCACAAAAACAAAACAAAACTATGGATGCCGGCCATGAAAGCCTTCGACTTCACATTGCTGGCAGTGGTCCTCAGCCATCCTTCCTTGAAGGACTAGGTTCCTCTAAGGCCCTGTGTTCTCAAAGTTCCTGCACACAAGATCCTCGTGGTCCTTCTCTAAGAAGGACGCTTCCAGTGCGGGCATGACATGACACACCATTCTATAGAAAGTTTTGTAAATAAATATTAGCCCTTCAAAATATATACTGGTTTGGTTGCTGCCACAAAATTATGTTAAGTAATTTTTCTCATGTAGCCCTATGTCCAGAAAGGTGGCCAGTGGGTGAGAACAGCTATCATTTAGCTTCCTGGAGAGGTTTCTCACTTGTCACAGATGGCCAGACAAATAGCTCTTGACAGTTCTACAGAAGTTGAGATGCAGGCTGGCAGATTCTGTAATTGTTAATCCAACATTTTTCCAAGTCTACAAATCTGTCATAGAATATGCAAATAATAATGATAATGATAATTCATCATCATCATCATCATCATCATCATCATCATCATCATCATCATCATCATCATCCTACTTCCCCCCCCCCCCAAATGGGGCTCAAAGTGGTTAAGAAGAACATATCTATAAATATTTAGAGACAAACTGTGTCACAGTGATGAGTGCTAAAATATCAGAATTATTCTCCCTTAATGGCAGATCTTGTAGTGCTCTCTTGTAACATATAAACCTCAGGTTTGTTCAGATTAGCTTCTTCCTGCTGGAGACCTGTTGTGTATAGGGACTTCCTCCTTGGAAACTGGGGTCAATGCCTGTGCTCATATCTTTACAAGTCCAGTTTGTCCTTTATTTTCACAGCCACATCCGAAGATGAAGTCAACATGTGGATCAAAGGATTGAACTGGCTTGTGGCGGATACCCTAAAAGCTGCTACCCCACTGCAGATTGAAAGGTAAAACAAAACTGAGAGCAAGAAAGCAAAATCAGGCAGGTGGGCATACTGAGGGTTTCATTTTATCTCCCTTTTGTGCTAGCATAATCTTTTTATACCTATGCAAAACATGCTAAAGGAAAATACACAGGGGCTGTTCACAGGTAAATAAATTTTATACATAGTTACGTAATGTTTCTGAAAGTTAAAGATTCTGGAATAGACTGACAGATTGTTTTTAAAAACCATCTTAAGACACAGATGAAGGAGCGGAGGAAAGAGGTAAAGAAAATACGAAGACAACATTTATAATTCTATTCTTTTAGAGAGTATTCACTTTTGGCTCCTTTTTCAATGCAATACTAAGCATGTCTATTCAGATGTAAGTCCCAATGAATTCAGTGGGATCTACTCTCAGGTAAGCGTGTGTAGAATTGCAGCCTTAATGTATTTTTCCTTCACATTTCCTTTAAAAAGTGATAATAGAATATGTTATTACACGGATTTATATACATAATCAAATCATTGGGCAGGTGTGTTAAGAATAAAGGTAAATGTAAAGATTTCCCCTTGACATGAATGTCTAGTCGTAACCAGCTGTAGGGGGTGGTGATTATCTCTGTTACTAAACCAAAGAGCCAGCATTGTCTGAATACAACTCTGGTGGCCATGTGGCCAGAATGACTGCACCAAATGCTGTTGCTTATTAGGCAGCTTGGAGCCAAAATATTTCAGACATTGCCTATTTGCTTATATCCCAACATAATGTCCAAAACTGATCAGGTACACTCACTGTGTCCTCAGCCTTGACAGCCAATAAAAAAGTTATTTTTAATGACTGGCTTGTAGATTTGGATCTTTCTTCCCAGAGCTTGGAATTCTGAGAGCTTTAGTCCAAGAAGTTACTTTCCAAGTTCTTTTCCTTCCCCAGAGATTTATCCCTAACCACACGTTGTTTGGTCTACCTAGGATGGTTTTGAGTGGATTTCAGGAAGAACTGAGGGCTTAATTAGAATTAGAATAGAGTTACTTACTGACTGTATTGAATTCAAAACTTATACAGTGCTATAGAATCCAGAATATATATGCATGTAGGGGTAGGAGGGAAATGCTGGCTTTCTTTTATCTAGTTACACTCAATTAATTTGATCTGGATAAACTAGTGCCATCTGTGTGTGTAAGTTAACATATGGGTAACCTGCACTTTGGAAGATTAGCAAAGCAACTGGAGAGACTCAAATTTCACAATCTGTTTGCTTTTAGGTGGCTTCGAAAACAGTTTTATTCCATTGATCGCAACAGGGAAGACAGGTAAATAGAGTGTAACTTTCTCTTAGTAACAGTATGGTAACACTGACTGACTGAATAACTGGGGGGGGAGGGGGGCTCCTGAAATCTTTGATAATGATGGTTCTTCAATTTTACTTACTGAAATGCTATTTTGAATTTCTAGAAGTACCTGTATTGGATAATGGGCACAATGTTAGATTTGTTGCACTGAAAAAAAAGGTGGAGCTGCTTCCTTGAATTTTCCTTGAGTACTGGAAAGAATAAAGTTACAGTACTTTATTCTGAATAGTTATAATACTTTTTTCTGAATATAGTACTAGAAATTAATCTTAAAGCAACTAAAAATGCAATATGTTATTGGTTAGTTAACTAAAACTATTCCAACATTCTAATTGACTAAAAATGTATCCTTGGTCAGTTAGGTAGCATATTTAAAAAAATATGTAAAAATCTAGTGAGACCAGCAGAGTTTGCCTGCTGAAGAGAAATATCAAAGACATCAGAGTTACTCCAACAAAACTGGAAGTGTAATTGAGAACAGTTTGAAATAAGATTTATATATTCCTTGAGGTTTAGTCAGTGGTAAAAACATTTTGCAAGTTTTTGTACAGTTTTAAAGACCTGTAAAATGTGGTGCTGGAGATGAGTTGCATACCATGGTCTGCTAAAAAGATCATAGAATCATAGAATCATAGAGTTGGAAGAGACCGCAAGGGCCATCCAGTCTAACCCCTGCCATGCAGGAAATCACAATCAAAGCATCCCTGACAGATGGCCATCCAGCCTCTGTTTGAAGACCTCCAGGGAAGGAGACTCCACTACACTCCGAGGGAGTGTGTTCCACTGTCGAATAGCCCTTACTGTCAGGAAGTTCTTCCTAATGTTGAGGTGGAATCTCTTTTCCTTCGGCTTGCATCCATTGTTCCGGGTCCTGTTCTCTGGAGCAGCAGAAAACAAGCCTGCTCCCTCCTCAATATGACTTCCTTTCAAATATTTAAACAGGGCTATCATATCACCACTTAACCTTCTCTTCTCCAGGCTAAACATCATCAGCTCCCTAAGTCGTTCCTCATAGGGCATGGTTTCCAGATCTTTCACCATTTTAGTTGCCCTCCTTTGGACACGCTCCAGTTTCTCAACATCCTTTTTAAATTGTGGTGACCAGAACTGGACACATTATTCCAGGTGGGGCCTGACCAAAGCAGAATACAGTGGCACTATTACTTCTCTTGATCTAGACACTATTGATGCAGCCTAAAATTGCATTGGCCTTTTAAGCTGCTGCATCACACTGTTGACTCATGTTCAACTTGTGGTGTACTTGGACTCCCAGATCCCTTTCACAAGTAGTTTCATTCAGCCAGGTGTCCCATCCTATATCTGTGCATTTTATTTTTCGGCACTAAGTGCAGCACCTTATATTTCTCCGTGTTGAATTTAATTTTGTTAGCTGTGAGCCAGCTTTCTAGTCTATTCAGGTCATTTTGAATGTTGATCCTGTCCTCTGAAGTATTAGCTATTCCTCCTAATTTGGTGTCATCTGCAAATTTGATAAGTATGCTCCCAATCATGTCATCCAGGTCATTGATAAAGATGTTGAATAACACTGGCCCCAGGACAGAGCCCTGTGGGACCCCAATGGTCACTTCTCTCCAGGATGAAGATGAGCCATTGTTGAGCACCCTTTGCATTCGGCCGGTCAACCAGTTACAAATCCATGTAATAGTTACCTTGTCTAGCCCACATTTTACAAGCTTGTTTGCAAGAATGTCATGGGGAACTTTGTCAGAGGCCTTACTGAAATCAAGATACACTACATCCACAGCATTCCCCTCATCTACCAAGCTCATAATTTTATCAAAGAAAGAGATTAGATTTGGCTCTTAAAGAATATCAAGCTTGAACTCTCCCTAGAAGCTAATGTGACTAAAGGCTGTTGTATTTTGGATGTATTATCAGATGACATGTTTAATTGGAAGACATGATAATGCTTGGTAAGGTAGAAGGCAGTAGGAAAAAAGGAAGATCACATTTTACGTACATAGAATCAGCTAAGAATGTCATTGCCCTTCAACTTGATGGCAAATAAGCTGTTTGAGCAGATGTGGTTGTAGGATAGTATAGGCATCTTGTTAGTTCCAGGGGGCTGCATTGGCCCTAGTGGAAGTCACAGGGGCCACACCACCGCCTAATTTGCTGCCATCACATTTGCCACCTTATTTCAGCAGCAGTCTTAGTGGCTTCCTGGTTTTTTTACCTCATAGCATCCTCCCTTACCAGTCACCATGCAGGATTTTTGACTGCTGCAATGATATGTTGGGAGATGATGCTCCACAGTTATTTTTGCACAACTGTTCAAGGCCTAGGAACCCTACTGAGTATTAAACCTGGCACCTATTGTGCTTGGTACTGGAGTTGAGAAACCCTTTGCCTCTCTTTCTCTTTCCTCAGCATATAAATAAATGTACAATTTCCTTTCAGCTGTGTTTCTAGTGCCAAATGCTGTCTCACTGCTTGGCTGCTGCTTACTTGTGTCCTTTCTCCCTTGTGCAATTATTCTTCCTATTTCCTGTTGGGCAAGAGACTTTGGCTTGATTGTTATTTGGCTAAGATCTGGGATGAGGCTCCCTACAACATCAGTGCAGTGTGGATGTAAAGTATGAACAACATCTGTCAAAAGAGAGAGAGGTACATTTGTTGTATAATTTACATGTTGATGAGCTTGTGTCTTGTGATGACTTCAGGAGATGATTGCCACCTGCTTTATGAATGCTCTGCTTAGAGGACTTGAACACAGTGGAAATGCTTGCAAAGTAGAGAAACACTTAAGTGATCTCAATGGATATAATAAGCCAGACTGAGATTCTAAATGAGCTTTTGTTATTCACTCTTGTTTCTGTGTGTGTACTTTTTAAATATATAATACTACTTAGTTTTCCTGTTTTCACTGTCTCCAGTCTGAGAGGGGAAGAACAATGATACAACTGGCAGGAGTGTTTTTTTATAAGAGTATTTTTATTGCAAGAAAAAGAGATGGGCTGTTGTTTGTTTTGGCATTTTCTGTATTAGAGGCAATGACAGTTAGATTACCAGAGTAAGGCCTCCTGAAATGTGAATGGCTGCCATTTTCTTCATGTGTCTATGAAGAAAATGGGAAATGGCTGCTCCCCGAACGATTCAAGGACGCTGGAGGTGAATGAATGATTCCTGATGTTTAGGAAGAGCATCAGGCTTTCACACACACATGCTTCCTAATCGTTTTAGCAGCATTTTACCAGCACTTACCCCATGGTAAGCGCTGGTCTGAAAATCTTTATTCCTTCTGCAGGTGGCAGTGACTTAACCAATGACAGATCTTTCACCTGATGTGATATGTTAATCAACAGGTATGATGCGTGGTGCCTCAACAACCAGAGTCACAAGCCCCAGCACAGTAAAAAAGGAGCCACTGAATAACATTAACCAGCATGCCCCTCAGAAATAATAAATCAGAGTCCTAAAACAATTGATGTATGCCATTAAAGGCTTGTGCTTGGCTTTCCTGTGTTTTAAGATTCTGGCTTATTGTGACATCAAAATGCACTCAGTGGATTCCTTTGGGCTAATCACACATTCACAACCTACCTTGCATACTTGTGTTAAATAAATATAAGGGAGGAATCCACACACATCATCTTTGGCAAGAAGTTGCAGTAAAGATGCAGGAAATATTTTTTAAAATCTTTTTTAATGCTGTACAGCTCTGCCAGATTTGTACTTGTTCCCCAGTATAGATTTGGAATGCTTGAAATAAAGCTGTGATGTTAGCAAGTAACTTAGGCTGAGAGATTTCGGTATTTCCTTTCTTGTTCCCAAGGGCCCAATTGCTTTTCTTATTCTCCATGTGATCTGAGTCTAATTTGATAGTCTTTCCTCACACAGCATCTCGGGACAGAATGCAGATTGCACTATCATTTCTCCTCACCTGTGTTCCAGGCATGTTTTTAAAAACACCTTTGCCTGATGAAGGACCCTGTAGTTTTGAAAGCTTACAAAGTGATTTTTTGTGCTTTTTTCAGCTAGTTTAATAAATGTTATTACCATCATATCGCAATTAGAACTTGTCTTGTGGCCAAACACAGTTATTTTAAGTATGTAAAAAAACAAAACAAAACAAAAACAACACATCCCACAGCAGCTTCAGTGTAAAAATGGTGAGATCACTAGGGGCTTGTCTCTATGATTAAAATACTCCTCATTCTATTCCAAGAGACTGTGATCCAGCCACACATGGTTTGGTAGGATTTGGGATTTTTGGAGCCCACCCCCCTCGAAAAATTCCATAAACTCTGTATAAAAAGGAATCATGTTTTTTTACTGGAGTATCTGCAAGGATGCACATTATCAAACATGTAGCCATCCATCTGTTTTGTATGGCGAATAGATGCGAATTTGTGCAGGAAAGTGAAGACAATTAATGTGAATGTGAGAAAATCCACAGCAGTTTACATAATACATGTGCGTGTAGATTAGCCCCAAGACAGTAATCATTTAAAGGATCCTGCAAATTGATTAGTTTGTTGCAGTTGTTTTGCATGGGAGCAATCATCCTTGCTCCCACCTAAGGAGTGAATTGTGGTTAAAGAAGGGGAGGCAGTAGTCTTGGGGCTTTGGTAGTCTTTCGTGCATAGATGGCAATGGATTGCTTATGCTGAGTTCGATTCCCAGCTCAGCCATGAAACCCATTGGGTGACCTTGGGCAAGTCACATGCTCTTTGCCTCAGGGGAAGGCAGTGGTAAACCTCTTCTAAGCAGATCTTGCCAACAAAACCTCATGATAGGTTTGCTTTAGGGTTGCCATAAATCAGAAACTACTTGAACAAAACGAATTTTGTTTTGTATTTAGTTTTACATTTGTACGAATATTCTTTTTTTTTAAAAAAAAGAAACTAGTTGAAGGAACACAGCAACAACAGTCGTTTGTAAAACTGTTGCTCAAATTGAAGAAAGCGACTGAAAGTTGGTGTGCTTGGTTCGTCCAACACACTCACCCCACCAGAGCCTCACACAAGAGCCATGCAGCAGACTGTAGCTAGCATCCTAGTACTGTAGTGGCATATGCATGCATGGATTTCACTTACACCTGTCTATGTCCTTTTTTGAGTGCTGTGGTGGTTTGGATGATGGTATGACCTGAGTCTACCTAGTGTAGGTCCACAAATGGAACTACACTGTACTGGATTGCAGCCACTGCTCATTAGGTTCAGTGGTCAGTGTGGCACATTGTAAGTGTGACTTGTTTGGATCCATGCAATAATCACTAGATGCTGAAGTGGCTGGATATGCTTCCACATGTCTCCCTCTCTATCTCAGCCCTCTTTCATCACACTTTTACATTACCCAGTTTTTCCATCTTTGGGATAATAATTTGCAAATGTGCTGAAGCCAACCATGCAGCTACTGCACGATCTTTTCAAATGGCAATCAGTGTTGTTAAGGATTGAGAAGTGCTGAAAACTACTGCAGTACAATGATTTTTTTCTAATGGGACTCCCTCTGGTGTAGAAATGATAATACTACAGCCTTTTCTGCCATAGCTTCATACTAGTGACTAGTAGCTCTGTGATTGGCGGGATACAGATGGGCAAAAAGGGGTGTGTTCATGACGTCATGAAGGTATAGCCTTCAGACGGCCCTTACCTGAATGCCGCCATGAACACGCCACCCGCACGCCCCAAGAGGGAAGAAGCGGCATTAAAAAGGTGCTGCTTTTCCCCGCTTCTTTTCTATATACAGTAGTGCGCAGCTGCGCATCTCCGTCTGTAAGCTGCTGCACCGGTACGCCAGAATTGCTACGCCGCTAATTTAAGTTGCCCATTTAAAAGCTTCGTCTCTGCTGCGTCGCATAATGAGTTGGGGTCCTGGAACATGCGCAGTTTGCAGTCAGGCTTTAATTGCAGCATCAGCTGCCATGCAGGTGTGGAAGCTGCAGCACAGCTGCAGCGCATTTTAAGACTCGTAACCTTAACCCTAACTCTAACCCTAACCCTAGAGCTGCATGTACACATGCGCTGCTAGAATCGTGGAAAGTTTGGAATTTAAAGTGCACCCCTACACACATTCCTGCGCCATTTTCACCTAACAATAAAAAAACACTAAAACTTTAAATATTTACATATGTACAAGGGAGGTGATGGGGGATGGCAGGGGGACAGCGGTGGCAGCGGCGACAGCTGTGGCTGTGCATTGCAGATTCAGCAAGAGCGCGGGGACCAAAGGAGAGGAGGCATCCATGATGCTGGTGACATTGGCAATGTGCAAGCGGACAAGGATGCCAACACCAGCTGATCACCAGCTGGCAGGAGACCACCTTTGTTCTTGGCCAGGGTGGGGGAAAAAGTTTAAAGGGGCTTGGGTGCTTTAAATGTGCACATATGCTTTCTGCCGCCGGTGCTGAGCGGCGCAGCTGCGCAGCTGCGCATCTACCAGCCGGCAAAAGAAAAAAAAAAAGCCCCGTTTTTGGCTGCCCGTGAGGAAGCTGCCTCTCTCTTTGCGGCGTCCTCCAAGGCGGCGGTATGGAAACTGGGTCAGAAACGGCCCCAGGTGAGGCGTCTTCACTGCCCCCCATGTGGAAGCCCCATACACCTGAGCCACGCCCCCGGGGCGGGCGGTCTGGAGGCTCCGTATTCAGCAGAATACACCTCCAAGACGTCTTCCCCTGCCCGTCCGTATCCCGCCATAGAAAGTACACATCATATCTGGTTCTGGCAAGCAAATTTTGGGAAATACCTTCTCCCACCTGTACCTTTCCTGCTTTTTTAGATCATGGCTCAAGGTGGTGTTTCGTTTTAGATGTTTTGTCTTTGTCTTTCAAGGGCTTTAAGGTAGATTAATAAAAGTGCAACATAGGAGCTAAACAGACTGCCCCTTTCAGTGCTGGATCGGGGCCATGGCATGTAGTTGCCACGGCCCTGATCTGATTTTTCCGCAGCGGCAACTACTGGTGTTCCTTTGGTGCTCCGTCATTTGGATGCAGTGCCAAAGGAGCATCGTGATGCTGTGCTGTTGGGTGCACAGCATGACGGCGGAGTCAGGGCAGCGTTGAGGTGTGCGTCGTGTGGACGCCCCCACTCTGCCCTGAGGCTGGTGTATAATGCTGGTCTATACAAGCTGATAGCTGCCATACTCCAGAAACTGTGCAGTTTGACACCACTTTAACTGCCATGGCTGAATGCTGTGGAATCCTGGGATTTGTAGTTTTGTGAGATAGTTCGCCTTCCCTGTCAGAGATCTTATGTGTCACAACAAACTATAAGTCACAGAATTCCATAGGACGGAGCCATGGCATAGTTTCAAACTGCAGTCTGGCAGCAACCTATTTGGGACAAGGAGCAAGAGAGGATTGATTATAAAGACTTATAAAAGTCACCCAGCAGGGCCCTTTGCATCTTTTTTTAATTAATATTTTTAAGTTTTACAATACAAAATGCATCTTTGCATAGTACATGTACTATGAGCTTAATGAGATTTTTGCCATGGTACACTGTGCACTCAAAGTGGGTTCCCTCTTGATTCAGAAGCTCACAAAACTGGGTTATTTTCACTTTCTATTGCCCCATACATTTCTTTGTGATGTAAACACAGCAAACAGTCTGAGTGGATTTAATCAAAGGAAATGATTCCAGATGCTAAGTTACAGTGAAAATGAAAATGGATTCATTTTAAAGGACTCAAAAGCACAGGGCATATATAACAAAATGTTGCTTACTACCTGTTTGAAAACCATGCTTTTTTAACCTCTGGATGGTAAAAGGACACACCTCATACATGGATAGTTATATGTATCTAGAAATTAATGTATAGATGCCATTGAACAGCCAGTAATAGTCTCCATTTTGTTTTATGGGCAGATTTAAACGTATGTATTGTAACATGATTGCACACTGCCTATGAGCATGGTGGTTCCATTTATTTTTCATAGCTAATAGTAGCATGTCAACTGGTAGTCTCGTATGTGAAGTTTGCCATTGGACATATAGATAACACATATGAACTCTTTCATACTACACAATTATAGTGCTATGATTTCACTTTAATCGTCATGGTGGCATCCAGTGGAATGCTGTGATTTTTAGTTTATTGAGGTGCTGACTGAGAATTCTAAAAACCTCTCCCTAAATTGCAAATTCCAGGATCATATTTGTTGTTGTTGCTAGCTGCCCTTGAGTCGCTTCCAACTCATGGCGACCCTGTGGATGAGACATCTCCAAGAATCCCTATCCTCCACTGCCTTGCCCAGATCCTGAAAACCCTTGTCCACAACCCCCCTGATTAAGTCTATCCATCTGGTTTGTGGTCTTCCACTCTCTTCTACCCTATCTTTCCTAGCATTATTGTTTTTTTTCTAGTGATCCGTGCATTCTCATTATGTGGCAAAAGTACGATAGTCTTAAATTGATCATCTTAGGCGCGTTACAGTCCGCCCCTTTGGGGCGGCCTGTATTCGGCCCTTTCCCCGCCAGATCGGGGCCTCAGCTGCCAGAATGGCAGCCTCCGAGGCCCCGATCTGCCACTTTCCAGGCCACGGGGAAGCAGCAAAAGGCCGCTTCCCCCGCGGCCTGAAAAGGGGTGTCCTTGGGGTGTCCGATGGTGGCGGGGAGGAGGAGAAAGGGGCTGCTTGGCCCCTTTCTCCTCTGCGTCGCTGGCGCAGCCATGTAAAGGCTGCGCCCAGCGACGCAAAGCTGGAAGGAGCTCTGTTTCGGAGCTCCTCGTGCTGCGGAAAGGGCGCTCTAGGCGCTCTCGCGCGGTGCGACAACATCACCACCGCACTGTAGTGGATTTTCCTTCCCTGGAGGTCTTTAAACAGAGGCTTGATGGCCATCTGTCGAGGATGCTTTGATTGAGAGTTTCTGCATAGCAGGGAGCTGGACTGAATGGCCCTTGTGGTCTCTTCCAACGCTACAATTCTATTATTCTATAAAACATGATAATTTAATGTCAAACAAGATTATATATGATGAATTTTATGTTCCTAAAGTAGGGATGTAATTTTCATTAAAAGTTGCTCATATATCATTTTCATAACGTAACACAATGTCTTCTGCATCTCTGGCAACCTACTGTGCAGTTCATCTTAAAAATACAGTCGCCCCTCCATTTTCGCAGACTTGAAATCCACGTCCGTCACCCATTTGTGGGTGGCAAATGGAGGGGACAAAATGGGGTGCACTGCCATTCAAGCCAATAAGGCTTGATTATCGGCAAGTTTCTGTTTTTATGGGGTGTGTGTGTGTGTGTGTGTGTGTGTGTGTGTGTGGAATGGATCCCCTGTGAAAATGGAGGGGCGAATTTACTTGCATTCATAAAATAGAATAAAACCGGGAAATGGTTAGCAAGCATAGAATAAACTTCAGGATGTCAGTATCCTATGCTTTCAATCTTTTCAATTTTCAGAGTCCCTTTCTATCAAATCTATTTGCTGGGGGACATGTTGCGTGTTGAATACCAACTCCAGACAATTCTCACAGGGACAAAACAAACAGATTTTGGAAAGTGTGAAGTCAAAGGCTTTCACAACCAGCATCCATAGTTTTTTTGTGTGTTTTTTGGGCTATGTGGCTGTGTTCTTTGAGAACATGGCCACATAGCCGTAAAAACCCACAAAAATGCTTTTGGGGAAATGGCATGTTCCATTCTTTTGAAAAAACATTCTCATACAGTCCAGGAAACATCACAGTGTGCTTTTTCCTGGTCTCTTTCTGTCTGTATGTTGCCCAGTGCTTTTTGAAGAGAAATAATTTCCTAGACAGTTTCCAAAAACTGTCCAAGAGATGCTAGGAATGCAAACAAATATATTTATCTTTACCTTTACTCTGTTCTCATTCTTCTCGATTTGTCTGCAGCCTTTGACACTGTTGATCACTGTCTCCTAATTGACATACTCTCTGACCTTGGGTTCTCAGACTCTGTTCTTGACTGGTTTAGATCTTACTTGTCTGGCAGACCTTTTGCAGTAGTTGCAGGGGGTCTGACTTCTTCTCCTGTTCCCTTATCTGTTGGAGTTCCCCAGGGCTCTGTTCTGGGTCCCCTTCTGTTTTCTCTCTACACACTGTCCTTAGGTAAACTCATTAGCTCTTTTGGTTTTTCCTACCATCTGTATGCCAATGACACCCAGGTGTGTCTTTCCACCCCTGACCTTTCTCCAAGGCTTGAACAGCAAGTTTCGTCTTGTCTCGCAGTGGATGCGCCATTGGCGTTTGAAGCTCAACATGTTCAAGACGAAGCTTCTTGTCTTCCCTCCTAAGTCTCAACACTCCAACACTCCTTTTCTGTCTCTGTGGACAACATTTCCATTTCAACCAGTCCAGCAAGCCCTTAGTCTTGGCTTTATCTTGACTCTTCTCTGTCGTGTATCCCTCAGATCCAGACCACAGCCAGGCTTGTAGATTCTTTTTGTACAATATGCCAAATCCGACCATATCTCTCGCCCTCTACTGCCAAGATCCTGGTCCATGCCCTGTGATCTCATGACTTGATTACTGTAATGTCCTCCTGGCTGGGCTTCCTTTTTCTCACCCCGTCTTTAATCTCTGTCCAGCATTCAGCTGCACGCATTATCACTTCCACCCACGCTCTGACCACATCTCTCCTGTGTTGGCTCCCTTCACTGGCTCCCACTCCCTTTCTGTATTCAGTCAAAGCTCCTGCTGTTGACGTTTAAAAGCCCTCCATGGACTGGCCCCCTCCTTACTTATCAGACCTTCTTTCTCCTCACCTTCCCACCAGGGCCCTCTGTTCTGATAGTCAAGGGTTCCTGTCCCAGCCCAGGATTTTCCTCTGCCCCATCCCGGATTCGCCCCTTTTCACTTGCTGCCCCTCACTCCTGGAACCTCTTCCTCCCCAAGCAAGAGCCATCACTTCTTTAACCAGCTTCAAAACGGAGTTGAAAAACCATCCTATTCAGAGAAGCCTTCCCAGGCATCGCCATAATTGTCGCTTACTATCTGATGTTCTGTTGTTGGCTGTTTATCGATCTCTATTTCCTGTATTGCTATGTTTGTATATGTATTATTCTACTTGTGAGTATGTATTTTCCCTGGATGATGATTAACCTTCCATTTGAAGCCAAGCCCTCCCTTCACGTCCATCTGCCTTGGTCCAGGCCTCGGAGGCTGAGATGAAACTGCTGGACTCTTACCCTTTCCCGTCACCACTCCCCTTCTCCTTCTGTGTCATGTCTTTTTAGATTGTAAGCCTGAGGGCAGGGAAACCGTCTAACTAAAAAAGTTGCTGTACAGCGCTGTGTAACAATAAGTGGTTAATAATATAATAATAATAATTAATAATATTAAATCTAAAGCTGTTAGTATAGATAACCTCTTTTGACCTTATTTCAGTCTTCACTGAGAAAGGACCCATAGGATACAATAGTGTTCTATTTCAGCTAGTATCTACAGAATACCACCATTAGTAAGCTCTAGTCCAGGGGTCAGCAACCCCTGGTGTGGGCCTAATCCGGCCCGCGGAGGCGGCAAGACCGGCCCCAGCCCGGTCCTGCCGCCGATTGCTGCAGGCGGTATGGCGGCGGCGAGGAGGGCGGCCACAGAGTGCGCTGCCGCTGCTCACCTGCCAACAGCTTCCTATAGCCCTGCGTGTGCCTGCAGGGCTGCGTGGAGGGCGGAATAGGAGGAGTTTCTCCTCCTGGGCTGGCTGGCCAATGGCTGCTGGCAGGGGCGGGCTGTTTGGAGCTTCACTGCCCCCCATTGGCCCGCCAGCCTCCAGAGAAGGGCTCCTCCTCTAGTCCTAGGCAGGGCAGGGCCGGGCGGGAGGGAAGCGGGGGTCCTCCTGCTCCCTCCTGGGCTCCCTGGGGGTCTTTCCTCTGCCAAACCTCTCTCTCCGGAGGGAGGTTTGGCGGAGGAAGGACCCCTGAGGGAGCCCAGGGCCTGGTGGGCTGGCGTCCTGGGCTCTCTGGGGGTCTTTCCCCGCCAAACCTCTCTCTCCGGAGGGAGGTTTGGCGGAGGAAGGGCCCTGAGGGGAGGCCTCCAGCACTGGCGCCCCCAGCCGGTTCTTTTGGCAGCCCTCGACGGACCTGGGGCCCCCTCAGGGGCCGGCAAGGAGGGGGGAGGCCTCCAGCACCTGGGCGCCCCCAGCCGGCTCTTTTCTGGCCTCTGACGGGGTCTGGGGCCCCTCAGGGGCCGGCCTCCTGCACTGGCGCCCCCAGCCGGCTCTTTTCCGGCCTCTGACGGGGCCTGGGCCCCCTCAGGGGCCGGCGAGAGGGGGGGCCTCCAGCGCCCCCAGCCGGCTCTTTTGCCGGCCCGTACGCGGGCCTGGGGCCCCCCTGGAAGCGCAGAGAGGGGTGAGGCCTCCAGCGCCCCCAGCCGGCTCTTTTGCCGGCCTCTGACGGGGCCTGGGGCCCCCTCAGGGGCCGGCAGAGAGGGGGAGGCCTCCAGCGCCCCCAGCCGGCTCTTTTGCCGGCCTCTGATGGGGCCTGGGGCCCCCTCAGGGGCCGGCAAAGAGGGGGAGGCCTCCAGCGCTGGCGGCCCCCGCCGGCTCTTTTGCCGGTCTCTGACGGGGCCTGGGGCCCCATTAGGGGCCGGCAAAGGAGGGGAGGCCTCCAGCACTGGCCCCGCCCCTGGAGGGTGGAAGCTCCGCCCTGGCATGCGGCTCCGCCCCGGAGGGTGGAAGCCCCCCCCCCCCGCTTCGGCCCCCCAGTTGTCTGAGGGACTGCAGTCCGGCCCCCGGCTCAAAAAGGTTGCCTACCCCTGCTCTAGTCTATAGGCTTTGTAATTTTACTTCACAGTAACTACATTTTCTGCTTCTGGTGTGTTTTGGCCTATATTTTTCCAATCTGAATAGGCTTCTAGTGGGTTTTCTATATGTCTCTGCCCTAGAAAGAACATATACTTCAAAGGGAAAGCTCATGCTGTTTTAAGAAATACAACTCAGTTGTATATCACGCAGCTGCAACATCTGAAGACTGAAAATAAGACTTGTAAATGAGTTTTCTCCTCTCCCCTCTCCTCTCTGGTGTCTCTTGTTCCTGCCAGTAGAGCAGGATCCGCCCTATCATCTAGGTAGGATGAGGCAGCCATCCTAAGCAGTGCATTTTAGATGTCACAGAGCGATCGTAAATATTTGCTTTTTTGCTTTCTTACTATATAGTATATATGTTCCTGTACTTTACTGCTCTAATGGAAAATTTAATACCAGAGCCAGAAGTAAAGTAGAAAGAAAAGGGATAGGTTCCTAAACCTCCAAAAGGAAGAACAGTTCTACATATCTCAGTAGACTTTTTATTCAAAGTGAACCATATGCACATATGAAATGAAACAGCCAGCTCAGTTAAGCCTTGTGTAAGTAAGCAAAAAAACATTTTGAGCCTTTTAGAGACCACATGGTGGATTTTTCCAAAATGCATCCAGGGATAACATTGTCTTTCAGTATCCTCCACTTTCCTTATGATTTCTGTATTGGTGTCCAGTCTTATAGATCTTTGCCTGTTAACTTGTGGTAAGCTGGTGAGGAAGGCTTTTCTGCTTTACTCCCTTTTCTGTTTTGCTGTTCACACATGCTCAGTATGGGATTCTGGAGGTAGTTGTTGTTTATCTTGCCTGTTGTAGGCAGGCAGACATAGCTGAACTAGGATGAGCTAGAGCAGAATCCTGCACTTTCCCAGTTTACATACTATTGCATCATTTACTGCAGCCACACTGCTGCAACACAACACTGAAAGCTGTGTGTTCTTCAGCCCTGTTCTGCCCCAGGTAACAAAAAGTCTTGAACCAACCCTGCTCTAGAGCCAGAAATTACAGGAGTCAGCAGCAGCGAAAAACTTTACACATGGCTGTGATTTCTGTGAGGCCAGCTGTGGCTTTGAAAGTCAGCAGTAGAACAGCACTTGAAACATTTGAGTACTAGGCCAGTATATATTTTTGTTTCTCTTTATAACTCTCAGTTTAATTTAGTGTATTTTAAGGATATTATATGCAGCCTCGGCAACTTTGGTTAGTAGGCAGTTCATAAATACTCTGCATAAATAAATATCCCCAAGTTTATTATCTTTTTTATTCTACTCTTGATAATCTAGGATTTCTGCAAAGGATCTGAAAAACATGCTCTCACAAGTCAACTACCGTGTTCCCAACATGAGATTTTTACGTGAAAGGCTAACAGTAAGTCTTTTCTCTCCTGTAAACATGCATGCAGCCACTTGGCAATCATTGTCATGAACTGCACTAAGAAAACATTTCTTACATGGGTAAGCAAGAATGTTCACTCAGGATCATTTCATTCAGGCTAGGTATGTTTTGATCCAGAAAGGTTTGATCTAGAAATACGATGCTGTCTGTTATCTGGTCAAATTATTTGTTCATTTAGACAAATATTGTCGACCCAAAAAGATATATTTTCCATCAATTGATCGTTTTAACTGCCCCAATGGGCTTGGGCCCATCAGCATGTAAAATGTGTGCCTTGCCTTTGAGTTAAGAGTAGATAGATTCTGACTGCATCCACTTGCTTTTTAAATTTAAGACACATGGTTCAACCATGACTGAATCACAAAGGCTGCCGTATTAAACAAAAAGAGGAGAGTATATAATACTAAAGTCAGCCCAGTCTTCTTAAACATGCTGTGTTGTCCACAAATGGAATAATTAATCTTTTATATATCCTTCATACATGAATGGGGGCAAGCATTATTTATTAATAACATTTTCTCCCTAATGCCTACTTTCAGGATGTGGAACAGAGGAATGGGGATATCACATATGGACAGTTTGCCCAGTTGTACCAGAGCCTCATGTACAATGCGCAGAAAGGAGTGAGCAACATTTTATTTTTGTACTTGACAATATGTATACCATATATATTTGATTATAAGTCGACTTTGCGTATAAGTAAAGGGCAGGTTTTGGGGCCAAAATTACAGATTTTGATATGACCTGTGGATAAGTCGAGGGTAAAACTTAGGAGCATGAAACAAAGGATCTAAATGAAGCAAAGGAAAATAATGCCAAAGAACTTACAAAATTCCAGCAGGCATAAATGTTTGTGCTCATACTAAACGTTGGATGGATTATGCTCTTGCCTTTCATCAATGGAGGGTTCATTTTTTTATAGGCGTTAAACTACCTTACTTACATTGACCCATGGATAGGTCGAGTTTGAGGTTTTGGGTTAATTTTTTTACTAAAATTTCTAGACTTGTACATGAGTAAATACAGTAATTTAGGCAACATTATTTTCTATTGCTGCCTTTCCAAATGCTTTATCCTTGCCTTTGTTTATGCTTTATCTATATGTGCTGTTTCTGGTATATGAACTCAATAAAATCTAAATTGTACACTTTTTCCTTGATCAAGTCAGGAGGCAGTTGTGTATTCATAATGCGCTTGAATTCCTATCTCACAAACTTCTCAAAAATGGTTTCTACATGTGTGACTCAGGCTTGAAACAGACAGACAGGAAAAAGTGGCTTTTGGGAGTGGAGTGTGCACATGATGCATGCCCCAAAAGTGACTGGAAGCTGCACAGGGAGTGCTTCAAAAGCACTAAACCACAGTACAGCCAGCACAAAAAGCAGCTAAAAAAAAGGCCACTCTTGACAGTGGCCAGACTGGAGACCACAGCAGCGGCCTGGATCAGGCCAGAGCCCATGCAGTTGCTACTATCCCGTGCCATTCGGGAATCAAGTGGTGCTGGAACTGCCAGAGTCCGCGCCAAGCTGCCAGTCAAAATGATCCCTCAGCTTCCGATTCACCTATAGTCCAGCTTCTATTGCCTATGCTCAGAAAGAATTGTTATCCATCCTGGTGAGAACTAACATAAGTTCTTTGAATGGTAACATGAAAATGAATTTTAGTGATTCTGTGAGTGGCAGACTCATCACACCTTTCTATTAGGGACTGCTGTTAAGTATATTAAAAAAGCATGCAAGCATTTTCCCTATCCCTTACCTTGATTTGTCACTTTATTTATGAATGTATATTACCGTTTTTAATACAGAAACGTTTTAGGCCAATTTAACAATCAAAGCTGTAGGCCTAAATCCAAATGCTTGTTTGTTCCAACTGAATTAGAACCAATGAATCAATTGGATTTACATAAGTGTTGACGTACTATTCATCAGTTGATTCTTGGATGTACTATAGTTGAGCTACAGTTAGACTTAGGCCATAGTAATATGTGAGCAGCATGGTGTAGTCTTTTGAGTGCTGTACTACAACTGTAGGAAACTAGGGTTTGCATCCCATCCCAGCTGTGGAAACACACCGGGTGACCTTGGGCAACTCACACTGTATCTTAGAGGAAGGCAATAGCAAGCATTCTCTGAATAAATTGTACCAAGAAAACCCTAGGATATGGTCTCCATACATCAGAGTTGACTTGAAGACACGTAACTACAACATAACAATGAGGAGTGTTGGTTCTTCTTGGTACGAGTGTCTGTGCCTCAACCTCTCTAGTCTACATCTTTTATTCCTTCCAATTAAAGCAAACTGCAGACACAGTACAGTGGTGCCTCGGGTTACGAAATTAATTCGTTCCGTGGCACCGTTCGTAACCCGAAAAGCCTTCGTAAGCCGAATTGCCATAGGCGCTAATGGGGAAAAGCCGCGATTCTGTGCGAAAAAGCCGAAAAAAGCACCAAAAGTTTTTTCGTAACCCGAAAAAACATTCGTAACCCGGAACAATGTTTTCCTATGGGATTTTTTCGTATCCCGAAAATTTCGTAACCTGGGTATTTCGTATCCCGAGGTACCACTGTATAAGGGACTGGAGAATATGGAACTATTGCTGAACCATGTATGTCTTAATTGATGTGAAAAATATCACTCTGAGGATAGCAAGCAAGATAATTAATTTATATGTTTCTTTCTTCTTATGCAGATGGCTGTTCCATTTTTAGAAAGGTAAATTGCTGCCTTTTGTGTCTTGGTAGGAAGAGCTGAGAGTGTTGAGAATTAAAATTGTTCAACAATATAGAAATATACCTTTCCAGCTTCAAGCTTCCATACTTCCAGCTACACAGAGGACAAAAATGAAGAGGGCTGGGCAGGCATGAAAAAAGCTTCTTTCTCAGAGGTGTACCTCTATTGGCATTGCCTATGACTAAGGGCATAAACTAGTTCCTGCAAGAGAATCCTATTAGATAGGCTTCAACATTTCTTTAATAGTAACATTATTAAAGTGTTGAATAGAGATGCCTGGTGGTAGAATTTAAAAACCATGGGTGCTCAACATAGGGACTCGACAGACCGCCCCAAAAGGGTGGGCTGGAGGTGTCTATTTGTACTCCTGATGGAGGCTGCCCCAACCAAACACCGCGGCGGACACCATGAATGCACCAATGGCACACTTGCACGCAGCGATGACACACACATGGCGTCATGACATTTAGACGCTGCACTGCGCTTGCATCGTCATGGCGGCCCCTATGTGGATGGGGCTGCGCCATGATGGTGTCACCGCCGCACAGTAGGGCTTGGGAGCATGTGGTTGTTCTGCAGTCCCGAGCCCCAAAATCAGCCCCAGACCGCCGCTTTCCAGGAGTCTGTACCAGGCCATAGATTCCAAAGCAAGAGCTCCTTTTCCCCATCCTTGGTTCTCAGATGGGGATGGAAATTATTTGGTATTGCAAAGCTCATATAAGCAAGACTGGTTTATAACTGCTTTATAGTTCTTTTGTGGCTGTGGCTTCTGAATTTAGGAGTATAGAACTAATGAAGTTGCTGGTGCAATCTCAGTGAAATTTCTATTTGCTGTCTGTTACTACCTTTTGCTATTTAGGAATATATCTGGTAATGGCATGCCCAGTGGAAGGATGGTCTCTCTGTCATTGCTAGAGATCCTGTAACACCTTTATCTGGTTCTTTGGACTTGTCTACACTTGCCAGAATACTCCAGGCTGCCCCCAGTGTATTTTGGTCTCCTCATTCCCCCTGAATTCACCTCCCCTCTTTACCTGTTGCAGACAACAGACAGCTATTGTGTCCCTCCAAGCTGGCCAGTGCTGCCACTGTGGACACAAGTTGATCTGAGGTTGGAACAAGGCACCCAGCCTTCTTCTGACCACAGAGCAATTCAAGGTCATAGAGCAACTTAGCAAAGACATTGAGGGACTGGCACCCACCCTCACTGTGTGTCGTAGCTGCGTTTTGTTCTGAGTATTCTGGATAAGTCTTTTAAATGTGGGTCAGGGGATAGAAACCTTGAATTGGGTTTGGATGTTGTGTAAAAAGACGGGACTTCGTTCAGGGTTTTTGGTTACATTTTGTAAACATCATGCAGCCAACCTTGTTGGAAGTATAGAGCTGATGTAGATAAGTTGTTTGTCTCAGAATTTCCCTGTGGGAAGACAGTAGTAGTCAGAAGTAATAAGACTGTCAAGTGGATGGCTGGATCTCACTTTCAGTCTTCCCCTCTCTTAAGTTGTACTAGACTACATCTCTCATCATGCCTAGTCAGCATGGCTTTTGATTCAGAAGAAGAATGCCTTAACTACAACAGGACATCTGAATTTTGCCCCATCTTCAGTGATTGGGTGGTCTTGCGGTCTGGTGTCCTTCTGACCAACATGCATTTGTGCTTTCTCCTGCAGCAGCGGAGAGAGATGTGAACATGGCAGAGTATCTCTAACAGAATTCCGGACATTTTTGCTAGAATATCAGATGGTGAGTTAATATAGAAAAGAGGAACAGTTTGATGATGAGTCCATTATTTAGATAACACTCAAATGTTGAGGTTTTTATTGCATTAATGCATAAAATGATAGGGATCTTTCAACCAGAAATAACAGTGACTTTATAAGTCTGACAGCCAGGAAAACAATGACAAGTTCTTTTTAATTGCCATCTGATGGTAATAATGTTGTATTAATAGGTGTTTCAACTGCCCTTCTTTGGAACAGTGTACAGATAAAAATAAAAAATGAAGAACAGAAGGTTAAGAGGTGATATGATAGCCCTGTTTAAATATTTGAAAAGGATGCCATATTGAGGATGGTGCAAGCCTGTTTTCTGCTTCTCCAGAAATTAGAACAGAGGGCAATGGATGCAAACTACAGTAAAAGACATTCCACATAAACATTAGGAGGAACTTCCTGACAGTAAGAACTGTTTGACAGTGGAAAATACTCCCTCAGAGTATGGTGGAGTCTCCTTTGGAGATTTTTAAACAGAGGCTGGATGGCCATCTGTCAGGAGTGCTTTGATTGTGTATTTCTGCATAACAAGTTAGACTTGATGGCCCTTGAGGTCTTTTCCAGCTCTATGATTTTATGATTCTACTCATGTCATTGGCCTTGCGTATTTACTCTATTGCTGAATTTCATTACAGTAATTTATTCTACTTTTAGTCCATACAGTAACATAGGTTGTTGTTGGTGAGTCAGCTTTGTTTAAACAAGTGTGAAATGTAGAGGTTCTTCGAGAACCAACATTGCTATTGATAAGCAAGTAGCATTGGTGGCAAAGGGTGTATTTTATTGGCTACATCTGGTAAACTGGGTGGCTCTTGTAGAGTCAAAATCATGCATGTGTTGGTCAATTCTAGGATTGACTACTGCAGTTTGATGTCCTTTAATACAGTTTTGGAAATGCAGTTGGTGCAGAACCATAATTCACTGCTTGGTGGGCAAAAGAAGGCAGGTTAATGTGTAGGGATACAACACATTGCCATCTTCCCCAGGAAACCAAGATGTTTCTTTTTAGCAGCCTTCAGAGGCTGGTACATCTCTCATGTTAACTGGGAAAAGTGGCGATATGGGTGAAGGATAGAGGAAGAATGCTGTTTTATTTGTGCAGCTGTTTTGTTATTATTGATTTTTATCTGGATGGGAAGTTTTTAATTATTGATGTGGGATTTTGTTTGTTTGTTTATTTTTACAATGTATATAAAAAGTAACTCTTCTCTGTTCTAGGACTGTGGCACTATTCTCTAAAGAGAACCTTTGTGTTGTGATAATTGGTTGTAATTTCCATTAGAATTTTTACAATCCTCCCCTCAACTTTGTCTTCATCAGGGTCTTGATGGCTAGGCTTTATGCCTAAGTAGGGATTTAAATGATGTCATTTCAATCCAAGTGCAATGCCATGTTTCCATTCTTCATTATCTCTTTGAAAAATGCTGCACTATCTTGCAGGAATGTTCTAAGGCTTGGAAGTCGTGATTGTAAAAAAGTTTAATTAACTTAATCCTTAGAATGCCTGGATGGATCTAGCTTCTAAATGTCCAGCTAACTTTCTGCTGCCTTGTGTTTGCAGGAACTTTGGGCTACTAATCTCTCCTTGGTTCAGGATTTTATGTTCAACTTCCTGAAGGACCCACTGAGGGAAATTGAAGAGCCTTATTTTTCTCTGGATGAGGTAAGACTCCCTAGAGCTATGGTGGCAGACCTACGGCATGCATATCGGAGATGGCACGTGAAGGGCGGGGAAGAGGAGAAACAGGGATGTACCTGTTCCTCCTCTTTCCGGCCATCTCGGGCCTTCAGCTGCCTCTGGAGGGTGTGGGGGGGAGGAGGAAGAACAGTCTCCGGACAGCCAGCTGAAGGCCTGGGAAGACGGGTGGAGAAAGTCCTGTCCTCAGAGGATGGAAGTCCCATCGATGGTCCCTTCCCCCCCGGAAATTCTGACCCAAGCACTGGGTAACACCCGGTGCCAGAAGGCCTTTTAGTTTGGGCACTCGGTCCCTAAAAGGTTTGCCATTACTGCCCTAGAGTGTACTGAACAGAGGTGAAAGTGTGTAGGTATGTTTTGGAGACAGTGGCTTGGGGCCATGTGAGACCACTAAACACTCCCCTTTCTGCCATACCTCTGCTGGGAGATTGCTGGTGTCTTAGTAGTGAGTTGGGTTGCCAACGTGAAAAGTGGAGAAGAATGGTTATGTAGAAGAGGGAATTTCATCAGGTACAAGATAGCCGAGGCTTGTTATCGATTCATTTTTCTGTAAATAAATCTAATTAATTTTTTTTGTGAGCAATTGCTTATATCATGAACATGTGATTAATGATAATTAGGATTTTCCAAGGTGGAGCATATACAGTGCGCTTTCAGTTTACGCTGAAGCCTCACTGCAATACAGTAAATGGGGAGGGGGGGGGAATCTGTGGCACACACGTGCCATGAATACGAGCCCCATATATTCAATGGGGCTCATGCATACACATTATTCACCTTATGCCGGTGGGCTCTGGAACAGATCCCCTGCATAAGGCAAGGGTCCACTGTACATAGTTCTCTATCTCTATTTAGGAATATATATGGAAAATATAACTTTTCATCAGCTTTGTTGGCTGACAGCTGGTTTCATGGCTCAGTTCAAAGTTCTAATGCTGGTGTTCAAAAGACCTAAATGTTCTATGGCCAAGATGCTTAAAGGACCTGCTCAGATGTTCAGCAGATACAAGAACTTGGGAAAATGATTGATTTTTTTTGGACTAAATTCTTAGTGTCTTCCAACCATGAAAGTCAGTGACCATGGTGTGGGTGCACACATCTGGGAGTTGTAGAGACAGCCTTCTATAGCTACATATTTGTTTTACTGTTGTTTCATTCCATGTTTTCAGTTTTACTTCATGCTTTTGCCTTGGAGATCCCTATAGAATGAATGAGTGAGAGTTAGAGAATGTTATGTTTTTGGATCACAGGTTCCATAATCCCTTAGATCCTGGGGGATTCAGGAAGTTGTAGTCCAGCTACACACTCTGGGGTGGTATGCAAATATTTTCAATAAATAAAAACAAATAGCCTTAAATATTTGAACCTTCTTTATGTTAATACTTTGGGTGGTTCTCTTCTTTTTTTTCTTCTCCTTGGACAGTTTCTCACCTTCCTGTTTTCTAAAGAGAACAGTATCTGGAACTCAGAGCTTGACATTGTACGTCCAGAAGACATGAACAATCCCCTCTCCCATTACTGGATCTCCTCTTCACACAATACGTAAGTGGAAATGAAAAGGAGGGCCTGTTTGCTAACACTTCTGGGCACTCCCATTTATATTCTTTTTCTGACAGCATAGTTTTACTGCTGAGTTGGAGCTCCTTTTGTAATTCACAGCTGTTGTCCATTGGTACAGACAGGTCAACACGTGAACTGGCAAGTCAGGACTGAACTAAAACAGCTATGGATGTTGCAAAAAATATCTTAGTGTGACAGCTTTTGTCCTAACTATATGATCCTAACTGAAAAAGTTTCAACTGGGGTTATGGTGGTGCGAGAGGAGGCATTTAACCCTCCTACCAAATCATGGCCTCTGTCGAGATTATGTCCCAACCTCTGGATGTCAATAGCTGCTTAGGATGAAACATCCTGGTACATCTTTTAGCAGATTTTGGGGAGATGATCTGGATCAGAGCCACAATGCAGGGAGAAGTTAGGCTTCTGTGTCTTTCAGGTACTAACTAGATCTTCTCCTTACCACTCCAATTGAAGTACATTCTGGTTTGTCCTAATTCCCACCAAACCCTGTGATTTTGGAGTGTCCAGAGCACATGTCTAAGAAATGTGACCTGAAAGAGGATGGAGTACATAGATCATTTGGAAGCTGCCTCTGATATCCTCTAAAAGGCCTTTGCATGGACCCTGTGTACTGGCACACTTTCTGAAGAGGACTCTTTGCTGTTTTTCTATTTCTCCTTCCATCATCATCATTACCATTATTGTTGTTATCTGCCCTTGAATCACCCATGACTCATGGTGACCCTGTCAATGAGACATCTTCAAGCCTCCTATCCTCAACTGCTCTGCTTAGGTCTTGTAGATTCAAATCCATGGCCTCCCTAATTGAGTCTAGCAATCTGACAAGCAGTCTTCCTCTTTTCTACTGCCTTTCCTAGCATTATTGTCTTTTTTTAAGGAGTCATGCCTTCTCATGATGTGAGCAAAATATGACAGCCTCAATTTGATCATCTTGGCTTACAGGGAGAGTTCAGGCTTGATCTGTTCAAGAACCCATTTGTTTATCTTTTTGGGTGTCCATGGTATTCTCAGCACTCTTCTCCAGCATCACAACTCAAAATAATTGATTTTCTTTTTATACACTTTCTTCACTGTCTAGCTTTCACATTCTTACATAGTGAGGGAGTATACAGTGGACTGGGTGATTCTAACTTTAGTGCTGTTGCATAGCTTTACTCTCTAGGATCTTGTCTAGTTCCTTCATAGCTGCCCTTTCCATTCCTAGTCTTTTCTTTTTTTTTAATTTCTTGACTGCAGTCCCTTTTCTGATCAGTGTTTTATCCAAGGTATGTGATAAATTATTTTAAACTACTTTAACTATTTTGATTTCCTCATTGTCTATGTTGCATTTATGTAGATCCCCCATGATCATTGTTTTTGTTTTCTCTACGACCCGAGGACCTCGCTGCCACCGTTCATGCTTGTCAAGGCCTCAGCAGACGAACCTCTGGTTTAAAGGGCGAAGCCAGTTCTGTGCACACTGTGCTCCACCAGAAAAATCCATTGCACAGGCTCAAAGGATACATCCAACTTAGAAAGTGTGGGATGAGTCCTTCCTGAATCTTTGTTCGCGAAGTAAAGCCAGAGATGTTTAGCAACAAGTCTGCCTTGACAATTTCTTTCTTGAACTTTCTTAGTAACTACTCCAAGTCCATGATTTTTCCACTAGTAGTATGGTGGTATCCGCATATCTTAGATTGCTGATGCTCCTCCTATTTTTACTCTTCCTTCTTCTGAGTCCAATCCTGCTCTTCATATGATATTTTCTCCATACAGGTTGAATACATAGGGTTTCAGCCTTGCCTGACCCCCTTGCCAATGGGCAATTGCTATTGCTATTACTACTTATTGAATTTATACCCCACCTTTGTTCCAGATGGGAACCTAGGTGGCTGCGCATTGTTCCATTAATGCACACTAAATCAGTCTTCCTGGCTCCCACCCTGTAATAGTAGAAACTTAACTTTGTTCCAACATACACTGAGCTGTGCAGTGGACATAAAAAATTCTTAGCAATGCTCGGTTGCATATCACCACAATTATAAGCACATTCATAGCAGTCTTTCTGTTCATGTATGGTGTATGTATGTGTGATTTTTTTCCTCCCCTTCATGATAGGTACCTGACTGGAGATCAGTTCTCAAGTGAGTCCTCATTGGAAGCTTATGCTCGTTGCCTGCGCATGGGATGTCGCTGTATTGAGCGTGAGTGCATGCTTCTTCCTTCTCCCTACTCCAAAACTGAGAGTCTGTCAATCTTGGATCTGGAAGTAATTTTCACTTTAGGAAGAAAGGGGCTCACATCTTAGTTTTACAGCATACTTTTCACATACAGAAGGCTCCAGATTTAGTGGCTGAAGGATTCATTTCAGTGTGAAAATATTGTGGTGCAGTGGTTTGAGTGCTGGGTTAGGACTCTGGGAGACCAGGGTTCAAATCCTTGCTCCACCATGCAAACCCATTGGGTGACCTTGAGCAAGGCACACTCTCTCAGCCTCAGAGAAAGGCAAACCCCCCTTCTGAACAAACCTTGCCAAAATTAAAAACCATGTGATAGGTTCGCCTTAGGGTAGCTGTAGTTTGGAAATAACTTAAAGGCACACAGCAACATCAAGGAGCAACCAGATCTTTTGGGCCTCAGCTGCCATCTCCCTTAGGCTTTATGGTTAATAGCCAGGATTGATGGGAACTGCATTTCAAAAATATTTGTATGACACCAATTTCAGAAAGATTGGAGTAGGCAGTGCTCAGCTAGATGGATAACATGCCACTATGTAGTTTTAGTTGAGAACTCTCTGGTTTAGAAACTTTTCTGAGGAAGCCATGACTCTTGATTTCATTAATTGCCACTGGTTTGTGAACTGAACTGAAAACTAATTATTCATTGGCTTGGTACTAATAACATTCAATGAAATCTGTGCTACTTATCTTTAGAACATTGCTTTAAAATGTTCTTTGGGGTTGGGATCCCAGGTACATTTAGAGGGATTTGAGGAAGCAATCTTGTACCTTAGAATTAATTTTGTTTTTATTTTTTTATTAAGACATATCCATAAGTCTTTTTATTTCATAAATCCAGAAGTCAGTTGTTAAAACCCAAAAAATGCAATAAAATCTCAAGTAAAAGAAAACAATAAAATATTTTTTAAAACAGTGCAGCCAAATAATAGAATAAAATAAAATTGGTAAATTGACTGTTAATGATCAGGAGACATATATGGACAAGCAAAACTTTAGTAGGTGGCAGGAACATCCTACATGGGAATCCCGATGTGGTAATTACATAGGGTTGGCACCACAACAGAAAACATTTTTCCTGCTCAATCAGCTTCCTATGATTGCCTCTAGATTCCTTGTTTACTACAGACCTGAGTTTTTATGCATTGCTTGCTTAATGTTAATGCCCTTTACTTGTATTTGAGAACTTCGATTTAGAGTTTTTTTTAAATTAACTTTTTATTTTAGTTGATTGCTGGGATGGACCCGATGGGATGCCAGTCATCTATCATGGGCACACATTAACAACCAAAATTAAATTTTCCGATGTCCTGTCAACCATCAAGGAGCATGCTTTTGTAACCTCTGAGTAAGTGAAACAAGTACTGCAACATTCTTCAGAAATGTATCTTCCCTTCCTTAGATGCTTGACTTCTAAGGACCTATTACATGCGCCTGGTCATAAATTTGTTTAGATTGCATAAGAGGATTTTATGTATGTCAACCACTAGCAGAATATATCTGTCTGTAATGTTGCAATGGCATAGTAATTGCATATTTGTAAGTGCCCTAACAAGTCTTAAACTTTGAGAATAAAACAACTTTTTAAATTATTTAACTCATTTTAAATTGTCTGGTTTTAACTGATAAATTATTTAATGTATTTCCAGTCTTTTAGAATTAATGTTATTATTTATTGTTTCACATTGAGGCTACTGCAAGCCTCACAGAAATCTGCAGAATATACAGGTTGAGTCTCCCTTATCCAGAATTCCATAATCCAAAATATTCTGAAATCCACAATTGTCCATATAGGTATCTGAGATAGTGACAACTTTGCTTTCTGGTAGTTTAGTGTATACAAACTTCGTTTCATGCACAAAATTACTAGAAAAATATTATGCATAAAACTACCTCCAGTCTATGTGTATAAAGTGTATACGAAATATAAATGAATTTTCTATTTAGACCTGGGTCTCATTTCTAAAATACCTCATCATGTATATGTAAATACTCCATACCTAAAATCCAAAGCACTTCTGGTCCCAAGTATTTCAGATAAGGAAGATTCAATCTCTACATATTTTAATAAATAAAAAATACAGATAATTTGTTTTCCAGTGTACATTTAGATCTCAGTACCTTGTACTAAAAATGGATTAAAAACAAGCAAGTAGGGATTATTTAACTTGAATGAATCATACACATTTAGCAGAATGCATTGTTCATTTTACCATCACTACTACTGCTGCTTCATTGTTACTATAATGTATGCCTTTCTCATTGTAGAGAGGTAAGAGCTATGCAGTACACTGACACTTTCTCTCCAGCTAGTACAACTTTGACATGAAATGTGGCTTCAGAAATTTCAGCAGGCAGCATTGGAGCATTTCCTAGCAATGAAGACTAGGAAGTTATTGTGTTCATTCAAGATTGGCACCTCAGATTATTCAGAAACCTGGATTCTGCATTCATTATTGCAGTCTATGATTTTTGTGTCCTTCCATGGAGTTGCAGCAACCATACCTAGGGATGGGTGTCTGCTGAACCACTATACTGACATGAGATTTGAGTCTTGTTACCCCAAGAATCCCATCTTTTATTTCAAAACTAAGCATTTGACTGTTACAGTTGCCTATGTGAGATTAAAAGGGCGGGTGGAATTTCAGAAGCAGAATGGCAGCTGAATAGGACTTGCAGGAATATGGAAGTGTTCTCTAGTAGGGTAAATTGGAAGTAGAGTTGGACAAGAAATACTGGAGAACTATGAGGAGCAAGGGAGTTCTTACAAACAGAGAAGTCCAGTACTCCTTACAGCAGCCATTTGCTGATTTTGTTTGCTTCTCAGCTATCCTGTTATCCTGTCCATTGAAGATCACTGCAGCATTGCTCAGCAGAGGAATATGGCTCAAAACTTTAAGAAGGTCTTTGGAGACATGCTACTAACCAAACCAGTGGATATATCTGCTGATGGACTACCATCTCCAAATCAGCTAAAGAGGAAGATTCTCATAAAGGCAAGTCCCTTTTGTGGCCTTTGCTTGTCTACATCTGTGAGAGCCACATCCCTCATTCTTGACACTGAATTTCCTGGCTTCTCTCATTTTATTGCAACTTATCTACAGTAAATTGGTCTCTATAATCTAAACAGTAGTAATAACTAACCTGCATGAGCAGTGATATTGTAAATCGTACAATGGGCCCTTAGTATCTGCTGGATTCCAGGACCCCCCATGGATACTAAAATCTGTGATGCCGTTTTTAAAACTATCCTTGAATATGCACTCTACATTATTCAATAATTAGGGATTGGCAGTAACATCCTCTCCCTTGTTCCACAATTCTGATAAATTTTGCTGATTTTATTCCTTCAAAATTCCTACAAACCCTCCCTCTCAGCAAGGCCTTCCAAATTCACATGCATGCTTTCTGTAGCCAGGATTTCACAAGGAAATATTCTGGATAATATTTAAAATTATCAAACTGTTCTGTCCCTTGAAATACAATATGCAGTATTACCATTGAATTCATTATGGATGCTTAGAGAAGAGATTGGGAACCTCTGCCTCTCCCAATGTTTTGGCTCAACTTCCAGAAGCCCGAACTATCATGACTAGTGGCAGGGGGTTGTGGGAAAACAGAGGATAGTGGTATTAGAAGGGTTTTAGAGATATTGCCTGGGCTCTTTTTCAGGGAGACTGACTTGAATATATCTCATTGCAGCACAAGAAACTGGCTGAAGGCAGTGCTTACGAAGAAGTGCCATCATCTGCTGTGTATTCAGAGAATGATATCAGCAATTCAATAAAGAATGGAATTCTATACCTGGAAGACCCAATCAATCATGTGGGTCTCTTTGCATTGCTCCTTAATTAAATTTTGTCTCTCCGATAATGCTGAGCAGGGATGGTATAAATTCATTTTTGCCATAGATGTCTTATCACCCAGTGGGTGATAATCACAAAACTCTCTGATACTTCCCTTCTCTCTTCTTTACTTTTTTGACTGGGGTCCCATTGGAGGATGTTTGCAAGACTGCTGTTTGGTCCCAGCCCTTGACTTTCATCAAACATTATAGGCTGGACACCAGAGCCAAATGGGATGCAGCCTTTGGGAGGGCAGTGTTGGTTTCAGGTTTACATTGACTGCACTGCATTTCATTTGTTTACGTGTTATTGAAAAGAATGTCTTTTTGCCAGAATTGGCTTCATTAACAGCATTCTTAATGTTTACAGACAGGTCTTGCATGACCTTGTGTCTTTTGACTTGAACAGGTTGAAGTACTGTTTATTGAAGTACTGAATGCAACTGACACAGTTTTTGGTTAAATGTTTTATTGTGGTTAATACACACAGTTTATTTGAACCTTACTTGGTGTCATGACACTCCCTCCGCCACTGACCGAAGCTTGTCAGTCTAACCCATTTGTATGATTCGTAGAGACCACAAAGAAGGACAGGTTGCATACCTGTAATGGTATTTCTTCGAGTGGTCATCTGCAAATACATATAAATCCTGCCTGTCCTCCCCTCAGTGTCCTGCTCTTCATTGGCTCACTCTCATGTCACTTACGCGGCGTAAAATTTGGAACTGGGGAAAGAATGGGAATGCAGGGGGCTTATAAGGGATGGGCAGAGCTACTGCCAGAAAGTTGCAAAGTTAACTTTGCCCAGTGATTCCAGAGGTTTTCCAAGCAGCACTGTGCAGCCGCAGTACAACCCATTTGTATGTATTCACAGATGACCACTCGAAGAAATACCGTTACAGGTATGCAACCTGTCCATCTCAGTGCCTTTAATGCCTTTTGCTTTTCCAGTGATTCTTGATTTAGGATAGAGACTGAAATATTTTCTAGTTGCCTGATTTCATGCCAACCAGATCTGTTTTGGAAAGCTGCTAACAATTCTGACTCTTAAAACCAACATACACCTGTTCATGTCTAATTTTAATTCCTGTTTTTTCCATTGCTGGCTCAGCATCTGGATCATGACAACCTCAGTATAAACCCTCTTTTCCTATCCCCCCCCCAATCCTTTGTAATCTGGATAGACAAGTCTTGAAAATACTTTGATCTTAAGAGACTTGTTCTATGATAAACATTCAGTATGTTTTTCTGCAGGAGTGGAACCCCCATTACTTTGTTCTGACCAGCAGCAAAATTTATTACTCTGAGGAGACAACCAATGATTTGGGAAGTGAGGAGGAAGAAGAGCAAAAGGAGGTATGCCAAAAAAAAACAAAAAAACAAACAAAAAAACCCCCAACATCTATTTGTATGAAGTGCTGACCATCTTCAATCTTCTCGGTCACTCAAAGGAGGAACTCTGTAACTTTCTTGTATCAATAAGGAAACTCTTACTGCTACCTAAGATGGTACTGTATTTCTAATTTTACTGAGATTGAATCTCTTAAGGGAAGGAATTCAGATTGTAGCTAAATTCCCCTACAAGGAAAAATGCAGCACCGCAATGCAATTAACAAAACAGATGTGTGTTCCTGGATATTACATTTTTAACACAAATTTTGGTACCAGAGAAAGAATAGGTAAAGAATAGGGATAGTTTTCTGCACTACAAAAAAGTAGAACAGTTCAACATGTTTCAACAAAACTTTTATTCAAAACTTACAATATCCACATCTGAAATGAAACAGGTGAGGTAAGCCTTGCATAAGTAAACAAAAACATTTTGAACTTTCTTCTAACTTGAAAGCTTTTCTAGAATATATCCAAGGATGACTTTTTTCACCAACCTCCACACTTATTATGATTTCCATTTTGGTGGAAACTTAGTGTTTTGGATTTTTTTTTTTAACACACTAGGGATAGCTGTTCAGGCAGGCTTATAACATAGTTTACTGCAAACATGCTGTTGCAGCTCTATACAAAATGTCTGTGTTTCTCCAGCCATCCTTCATTATCACTGCCAATGCTACAAAAAGCCTTCCATCTAGGCAGAGTACAAGGAGAAAGAAAGTCTGGGTAGACATAAAAGGCCTACATAAAAAGAAGCTTAAATAACAGAGATTGTGTTAATTGAAGTATGACTATTGAAAAGCAAGGTTAAGGTTGGGTCAGAAGAGGTTAGGAGACGACCACCAAACTTTTTTTTTTTGGCGTAGCAGTAAAGAAAGATCAAAGGAGAACATGCATGAACCAGCTGCATTGGCTACTGTTTTTGAAGAGAAGTAAGAAAGAACTGTTGGCTCAGTACCCAGGAGCACACAGAAACAGTTTATGAAGAAAAGAGTTATCAGCAGAGCTTGAGAAAGCTAATTTTTGGGTTGGATTGCAACTGCCAGAATCCCCCAGCCAACATGGCCCATGCTTGCTGAGCAGTTTTGAGAATTGCAAATACAAAATACCCTCGCTAAATTCTGGTTTATAAACACATGGCACTACCTTATACTGTTGCATAGTGATGTAAACACACTGTTGTCTGAAATACTGACATTACTGGCAGAGCAGGAGTCACAGTTCCCAATCATTTAGTTTCTTACAATTATATGCCTATATGTATGCCATGATATAGTTGCATGTTGAGATAGACTTTTAAAACTGTCACGTCAAATATTCTGCTTTCTTGTATTCCTGGTTTGAATGCCTGGAATCTGAGATTGTTTTTTAAAAAAAATCTGGGACCGGGAAGTTGGATATCCAGGACAATAACATTGATGAAGAGTCAGTCCCGTCTACCTGAAATGAAGCTGGCAGGTCTAACTGTATTTTTAAAAAATCTGTTTCTGTGCTAGGTTAACAACAGCACTGAACTGCACTCCACTGAAAAGTGGTTTCATGGCAAGCTGGGTGCGGGACGTGATGGGCGCCACATAGCCGAGAGGCTGTTAACAGAGTACTGTATAGAGACAGGAGCACCTGATGGCTCTTTTTTGGTGCGAGAGAGTGAGACTTTTGTTGGTGATTACACTCTTTCTTTCTGGTAAGAACCCCTTATATAGTGCATTGGTTCCTCAGCCAGTTGTGTAATTTGATTCATAAGTGAATGGAGGAATTCAAGAAGATGGCACCCATGCACCACTCTTAGTTCTGCACATTGGGAGCCCACCACGCTTAATGCAAGTTGGGGAAATAAAGCTGCTCTGAGAGACTTTGTGGCCAAGGAGTGGGGTATTAATACTCTAAATAAATGAAAAAAATGAATGTAGGAATGGAGAAAGAATAGCTAATGGCAAATTGAGAGGGTGGATATGGCCACTTTCATTTATCTTTTATTTTAGCATCATTGTAACAATTTTCACACTGTTTATATTATCTGGCCCTGTATTTGTGGTAAATGATGATGTTACCAGCTACAGGTGTAGGTTAATAAACATCTAATAAATATATAAAGGCCTAAATTGAATTGTTATTTCAAACTAGAGTAGACTTGATGAATAAATGGAACTTATATCAAGTGTTGACTCACCCAATTCCAGTTGATGCAATGGAGTGCTCTAGGTAGAACCCTTGGATAAATAAATAACTTGTCAAAGGCCATTCAGTGAGCTTCATTACAATTAGAAAGAACTTGATGTCTCTCATGTATTTAGTGTACTGCAGCTTAGACCAGGTCACTAGATGTATGAAATATTTCTATAGATTGATCATTGAAATCGTTACACATACTGTCTTGGTTATGTAAGCTTTTAGCAGTATTTGCCAAGATGTGTTTCAGTTTTAACACTAAGAAGTTGAAATTTGCTAGTACTGAACCAATACATGCACAGTAAATAGACACACACCTTTTCTCCTCACTCAAAGAGTTACCGATAAGTCAGGATTTTAACATTTCAGCTGTACAGATTACTTGTTCTTAAAATCCAAGTTCATCCATATTACACCCATTTTAAAATAACCACATTGGCTGCCTATTAGCTTCCAAGCACAGTACAAGGTGTTGGTTATCACCTATAAAGCCCTACATGGCCTGGGTCCAGTCTACTTGAAGGAACGCTTTCTCCCATACAGACCTTCCTGCACACTCCAATCCTCCGGGAAAAACCTCTTACAATCTAGAAAGACCAGACTGGCGGTGACCTCCTGGAGGTCCTTCCCTGTCACCGTTCCAAAAACTTGGAATGATCTGCTGGAAGAGATTCGCCAGTTATCCTCACTCAAGGCTTTTTAAAAGGCGACAAAAACCCTCCAGCAGGCCTTCCCCGATTGATAATGTCCAGAACCAAGTGAATCCCCCTCCTTTTATTATTTTTCTTATTTGTGGTTTGTTTTTTAATTTTGATGTATTGTTATGTATAGTCATCCCTCCATATTTGCGGATTTGATATTTGCGGATTTGATTATTCACGGATTTCATTAATATGTTCTCTCTAGGACTGTTTAGGTCCTCCAGTGCAACTCTGTGGTCAAGTTTAACTAAAAGTTGCACTGAAAGACCATTTGTAGCTACTCCAGTGCCATTTTGTGGTCAGTGTATCTTGGACATTGACCACAGAGTTGCACTGGAGGACCTAGAGATTCCTAGAGAGGTGTCCTCTCAGGTAAAAACAATGTTTTTGTTATTTGCGGTTTTTCCATATTCATGGGGGTCTTGTTCCCCTAACCCTAGTGAATATGGAGGGACAACTGTACTTTTTAACCATCTTTTACTGTTTAATTTTATAGTTGGGAGGGAGGGTTGGGTCAGGGTCTTGTGGGACTTGTTGTTTTTATGGTTGTATATTGTATTAACTTTGCTGTTACCAGCCTCGATCCTCAAAGTGGAAGTGGCGGGATATAAATAAATATTTTATTGTTGTTGTTGTTGACTTCAGCTGAAACTCAGTAGATGTGTTTGATGCATTTACCTCATTTGTGGAATCCTCAAGCAGGATTTTGTCAGTGGAATTTTGCTTTTGTTCTCTTTTCTTACTTGCCATTGGTAATTTTTACCTACAGCTATGCAAAGATTTTCCAAATACCCATATGTGTTTTCCATTTGGAGAAATATAAATTACCCTAGCAAACTGTGATACTGTTAGACCACTGCTGAAAAAGCCCTCCCTGAATCCTCTGGATCTTAATAACTATAGACCAGCCTCTTCTTTTTTGGGCAAGATGATTGAGAATGCAGTTGCCCTCCAACTCCAGTCACACACTTTCTTGACCCATTTCAAACCAGCTTCAGGGCAAGATATGGAGTTGAGACTGCTATGTTTGCCTTAGTGGATGATCTTTGTCTCAACACTGACAGAGGGAGTGTGTCCCTGTTGGTGCTTTTAGATCTCTCAGTGGCTTTCAATACCATTGGCCACGGTATCCTTCTGGAGCACCTGGGGGATTTGGGAATTGGAGGCACTGTGCTGCAGTGGTTCCGGTCATACCTCTCATGCAGGTTCCAGATGGTGGTGCTTGGGGATAGTAGCTCCTCAAAAAAAGGAGCTGTTATATGGCATCCTACAAGGTGTCATTCTATCCCCAGTGCTTTTTAGCATTTACATAAAACCATTGGGAGAGCATCCGGAGCCATGGGGTGGGGTGTGATCAATATGCTGATGACACCTAAATATATTTCTCCATGCCTTCCAAAATAGCCTCAGCATGTTTCCTCTGAAAGAATGCCTGGAGGAGGTAATGGGCATGATGAAGAAAAACAAGTTGAAACTGAATTCAGACAAAATGGAGGTGTTTGCCATTAAGGGTCCCAATCTGGGAATGGAAATGTGTCAACTAGTTTTGGCTGGGATTACACTCCCTCTGAAGAACTGTGTTCATAGCTTGGGAGTGCTCCTGGATCCGTTTCTCCAAATATTAGCACAGATAAATGCGATGGTCAGGAGTTCTTACTATCAATGTCAGCTGATATGCCAGCTGCGCCCCTTCCTCGATCTGGAGGACCTAAAGATAGTGGTGCATGTGCTGGTAACCCCAAGGTTGCAATGCGCTTTTTACCTTTGTGCCATGTTCGGAAACTTCAGTTCATTGAAAATTTGGCAGCCAGATTGGTTACAGGAACATCCAGGAGTAAACATATTATACCCGTATTCAAGACACTCCATTGGCAGCCAATTAGTTTCCAGGCAAAGTACAATGTGTTGGTTTTGACCTTTAAAGCCCTACATAGTTTGGGTCCAGGTTATCTACAGGATCGCCTTGTCCTATACAATCCGCCCCGAATAGGGTTGCCATAAGGCAGGACCTCCAAACTGGGACAAATGTAGGACAAATGTAGGGCAACATTTTCAAATGTAGGACACTTTTTAAAAAATGGAGGACATGAAAAAATTGATACTTTTTTTAAAATGTTAATATAAATGCATGTTTCTTAGGCATGCTCAAAATGGAGGACATTTTGGCATTATTCCTAGACAGAAGGCTGAAATGTACTTCTCTTTCTGGCCAAACACCCCCCCCCCCAATTCTACAAGTACATTTCCCACTCCCAAGCAGGCATAGCATTTGCAAGATCACAGGCAGACCCTTGTGCCATTGCAAACTACATTTCTCACTTCCAAGCAGGCATAGCATTTGCAAGACCACAGGCAGTCCTTTGTGCCATTGAAAACTACATTTCTCACTCCCAAGCCTTCTTAGGAATTCCCCCCTTCCACCTTTTCCTTGCCCCCTCCAACCCCCCCAGACCCCTCACCCCCTCTTTTTCCTAGGTATGTCTCAACTTAGGAGGGATTTATGGGACAGATCCAAAGCCTTTTTTCTTTTCTAATGGGGGCAAAGTCTTGAGAAGCCCTGGACCCCTGAGAAGAAGAGGAGGGGGGCTTAGAGAGAGGAAGAAAGAGAAAAAGAAGATGAGGAGGGGGAAGAAAGGAAGAAAAAGGAGAGGAGGAAGAGGAGGGGAAGAGGAGGAGGAGAAAAAAAACGGAACAATAATAAGAAGAGAAGGAGGGGAAAGAGAAAGGGGGAAGCAGCTTGCCTGAATGTAAATTCCTCCCTGCATGGATGTTGCCAAAATAAGGAAGCAGAGGGCTGGCCAATAGAGGCAGGGCAGTGCAGCAGACCCCGCCCCTGCTGGTTTCAGTCCTCCTGCTGCTGCTCCAGGCATGCTTCACAGGCAGCACTCTATAGAAGGCAGGCAGCAGCCCTGGGAGCTCAGAGATGGGCAGCCACCTGGGGTCGGGGACGGGACGGGACCAGGCACGCCCCCCAGGGGGCGGGAAAGTCCCGCCCACCACCGTGAAATGGCAACCCTAGCCCCGAATATTGAGGTCCTCTGGGGGGTAATTGCTACAGCCTGCAAGAACCGACTGGCAGCCATTACCCAGAGGAGCTTCTAATTGGCCGTGCCAAGATTGTGGAATGACCAGCTGGAAGATATCCGACAGCTAAACCAGCTGCCTGAATATAAAATACATTCCGATAGGCTATCCAGGCAGTTTTTAATCATGTGTTTTAAATATGAATTTTATATTATATTATTGTCCTACGTACTGTAATATAAATATTGCGTAGAGATGTTGTAACCCGCCCCTAGCTGTGAGGAGAGGTGGGTAAGAAATAAAATTAATAATAATAATAATAATAATTAGTAAGAAGCCCAGCCATTGTGACTGTTGTTGTCTGACAAACTTAATTTACAATAAATATTTTATGGAAAAGAACATAAAGGCTGCAATACTGAACATGTTTGTTAGAAAGTTATCCCTTTTTAATATAGTGGGGTTGTTTTCTGTGTAAACACATTTAGGATTGCATTGTTAATCATTCTCCCTTTTTTCGTCTCTGTAGGCGTAACGGGAAAGTGCAGCACTGCCGGATCCATTCACGGCAGGATGCTGGGAGCCCCAAATTCTTCCTTACGGATAACCTGGTGTTCAATAGCCTCTATGACCTTATCACCCATTACCAGCAGGTGCCGCTCAGGTGCAATGAATTTGAGATGAGGCTGACAGAGCCTGTGCCGCAGACCAACGCTCACGAGAGCAAGGAGTAAGATAATGGAGAAGAAGAGTTTACAGCTGTGTTTTTGTCCTGTTGCTCGTATGGGAATTCTGGGAGAATAGTTTCCTAAGAAACATTTACACTGAGTTATTATAATAATAATAAAAATAATAAAAATTCATTTTTACCCTGCCTCTCCTTTTAGGATTGAGGCGTCTTACAATAAAAATCCATATAATACAACAATATGGGGTGGATTGTACGGAAGGAGGCAGTTCCGTAGATAGGTTGAACCCAACCATGAAGGGCTTTAAATATCATTATCAACATTTTGTATTTCACCCGGAAACTAATAGACAGCCAGTGGAGCGATTTTAAAATAGGTGCTATGTGGTCACTTCTGGTTTTTCCAGTGACCAATCCGGCTGCCATATTTTGAACTAACGGACTTGGCACAAGGGTAGCCCCATTGCAGAAGTCGAGTTGTGAGGTTACCAGTTCAGTTTGGAGCATTGTACCTTAGATGTTGTACCTTGGGTGACAATTTTACATATAACTTTCCCTTCAACCCTCTTCAGGGGTTATTTATCACATGTCATAAGCCATGGGATGGAATCATAGCTTTAACAGATAGGTGGGGAGAAATGGAAGGATAGGGAGCCCCCCTAGGAGAATTTGGAGAGTTGCAACTCCCTCGACAAAGAAATGCAACATTTTGCTCCCAGACTCCCTCTAAAGGACATGAGGGGCATTTTTGCCATGCTTTTAGGTTGCTCTGGGCCATTTTAGATCCAAGAGAGGCTTTTTTTTAAAACAGAAAGTTGTTCAGTTCTGGTTTTAAACAAGGACTCTCCTGGACCTTATATGTCCTAGTGGGTTAAAAATATGGCAAGAAGGCCCCCATGCTATCACCCCCCAAATGTCCCCTAATTTTGGCAAAGAATTGACCCTTGGAGCCACAAAATAGTAGCCACATGTGGACCACCAGCCACATATTTCTGCTTCAGCAGAAACTATGCAGTCAAGTGCATCCCTGATTTGTTGAATAAACAAATTTAATCCTGAGTTCTAAATGTACACCAGCTTTTGCTGCCTTTGCATTCACTGGCATCACAATATTATTATTTTTAATTCCCAGATGGTACCATGCTAATCTCACCCGGACTTTGGCAGAGCGCATGCTGATGAGGGTGCCCCGGGATGGAGCCTTCCTGGTGCGCAAGAGGAGCGAACCAAACTCTTATGCTATCTCCTTTCGGTGAGTGGGTCATCTCCCCTGTGCACTAATTAGTGCTTGAGAGTGCATCAACTTTATGGCAGAGAAGGAGAAAATAAATTCCTTTTAACTTCCCCCGCCCATGCAATTCATAATCCATTATTAAATAATCGTCTGGAAAGTGTCATCCTCCCTACCTTAACTTTTTTGCTGGCATTTTGACTCTAGGGCAGAAGGGAAGATCAAACACTGTCGTGTACAACAGGATGGACAAACAGTCATGTTGGGTAACTCAGAATTTGACAGCCTGGTGGATTTAATTAGCTACTATGAGAAGCATCCGCTATACCGAAAGATGAAGCTGAGGTATCCCATTAATGAAGAAATGCTAGAAAAGATTGGGACAGCGGTGAGTGTTGCATAAGGCACTGGCTAGGTGAAGTTTAGTGCCTTCTTCCTAGGCTGGGGTTGGGACACCTCATCTTTATCTAACACAGGAGCAGGCAAATTCTGTGGGTCCATGGGGTACCCCACCTTTCCCCCAGCACCCAGACCTGCTGTGTTGACACCAGAAGTGACTGAAAGTCTGCTTCCATTTTCCTGAAACTTTCAGGGGTGGGTGGGTGTCAAACAAGCAGTGTGCAGAAGGGGCTTGTTTTAGAGGAGAATCATACTTTCAAAAGTGCAAATGGAATATTGTGTGGCATCAGTACAGACCACAACTTTTAAGGAATGTTGCTTTCCTCAGGAAAACTGAATGTGTAAGAAAAATCTAAGACCTATTGTCTGGCACTCCTGTCCCAACATGGAGCGCTTTTATAGTACACAGTTATAGTACTGTGGTTTCACTTTAAGTGCCATTGCCGCATGTTAATCCTGGGGTTTGTAGTTTTTTTGAGATACTGGAGCTCTCTGGCTAAGAATTGTAAATACCTACCCCTAAACTGCAAATTCAAGGATGCTGTAGGATGTTGTCAAAGCAGTTAAGTGGAATCATGGTGCTACCATTGTGTTATTTATCTCTCCCTCATCTGTCTGTCTGTCTAGTCCTGCCCTTTCATTATAAGATCTCAGGCCACCAAACAAATTAAACAATATAAATGACTTCAAATTACAATAAATAACACTATGAAAAGACTGCATATAAAGACCACATGCAGCTCAAGGGCTGTGTGTTTCCTGCTCCTGGTTTATCACATAAGCTGTATGGAAAAGATTTCCATAGCTGACTGGTCTCTGATACTGCCCAGTTTGAGAAATTTCCTTTGCTTTTCCCTTGATGCAGACTACTCTGTACTCATAATTCTCTCTCTGCAGGGAGACAAGCATGAGTTTATGCTTTCTGTGTATCTTTTTTTGAGCTTGCTAGCTTTTCAAGCAATGGGGAAGCTGTCTAATTGGCATCAGCCACTTCTGATGTCCTGGGGTCTTTTCCCAGGCAACTAACAAGAGAAGTCTGCACAAATAGATCTATATTTTCTGTTTTATTCACCAGGAACCAGATTACGGTGCTCTATATGAAGGACGGAACCCAGGATTTTATGTGGAGGCCAACCCTATGCCAACCTTTAAGGTACTTTCCTACTTACTATGTTCTTGCGGTGACTAGATAGACTGAAACCAAGTGTTGAATTTGCAAGCCAATTATGTGACTGTTAAGAGGTCCTTTTAAAAGAAATTACAAGCTCATCAATTTAAAGGCAGAGGCTGAGTGCCTGTATGTTTTGACAGTCAGAACAAACCACAGCTTTGAGGAGTGTGGCTTTCCTCAAGGATAAGCACATGCAAATAAATTCTAAATTCTCCTGCACCCTAGTCCCAACCTGGAGCCCTTTCAAAATACAAAATTATAGTGTTATGGTTCCACATTATGAGTCATGGTTCTGCTTCCTGTGATAATACTGAGTTTGTAGTTTGGTGGAGTATCAGAGCCTTCTTGCTGCAAACTCTAGATATGCTTCCCTAAACTCCAAATCTCAGAAATCCACAGGATGGAACCATGACAGTTAAAATGGAACCATAGATCTGTAACTGTATAGTGTGAGTAGACCCTTGCATCAGACTTCCAAGTGCCTGATACTTGTAGAAGTTTTAAAGAGGTGGAGACACATTCATGAATCTGTCAACACTTTCAGTTTGGCTGTTAATTTCTGGTGTGATTGAGGATGGTGATGTTCTGGGATGGAAAAACGGGGAAGGATCTTTTTTACGAAACACAAAATGGCAAGGTGATTTTGGTATTTGACAAAGGCAGGGGGGGAAACAGATTTGCCATCTGGCATGCTTTATTCTTGGGGATTTCCTCTTCTGGCTTTGTTTTAGGAAAGACCTTCAGTTTGATTAGCACATTGAGGCCTGAAATAACCTGCCTGCAAATGCTAGTATGCAACATGTGCACATATGCTTTTATTCACTAGAGGTGCTGCAAGTGAACTTACCTGCATATACAGACTTCTGACTTGCTCATGCAGTTGGAGAAGGAAGAGTGCATCTCAGCAATAGGAGTCTGAAGGGAAACAAATTTCTTACAAGGCACCTGTTGTTTTGTCAGGTTTTTCAGTATACTTATCACAGTTACTTTAAGGCAGAAAGTAATGTATCCAATCATAATCTGAAAGAATATTTCCCCCCCACATGTGTCTACCTGGTCTTTCAGCTCTTTGGAAGAAATCGTTCCCTCAGACCCATCACTTTCCTAGGCACGTAAGAAGGAACATGGGAGAGGGCCTCCACAGTGACTGCTCCCAGATTCTAGAACTCCCTTCATAGATATGTTAAAATGGCTCTTTTGTGTTTTTTTCCATCAGAGATGGACTTCTGTTGTTGTTTTGTTGTGACAAGCTCTGAAATGACTTTTTATAAGGAAAGGACTTAATAGTGTGCTGTGCTGTTTTATTTCTTCCCTTTTTAATTCCTTTTTAAAATGTTCTTTAGTCTACTTCCTCAGACACTGTTGGTGTAGTGGAAGCCAGTGATGGACAGGAGGGCAGGAATTTAACGGAAGAAATTTAACGTGTGTTTTCATATGTATAAGTCTTAATTTTTGTATGCTGCATTGAGTCCCAGTTCTGGACAGAAGCTGAATATAAATGCAGTGATCACACAGCTTCATTCTTTTCCTTTTAAGTGATTTTGTTTTGCTTTATTTTAGTGTGCTGTCAAAGCCTTATTTGACTACAAGGCTCAACGAGAGGATGAACTCACCTTCACCAAAAATGCTGTGATCCAGAATGTGGAAAAACAGGAAGGAGGCTGGTAAGTATTCTCAACTTTTCCAATGCTACATTCCTTTTTCTTTTAAATTTTTTTGCTATAGATGATATCTTCAAGTAGCTTGAAATAACTTTCTGGTTTCCCTAGTTCTGTAAGCCCATCACTTAGCAGTTTTTATAATTACTCTTACAGATCTGTCTCCTTTATTTCAGCTATTTTGATAACTGAACAATAAAATAAGTTGTTGCATTAAAAAAAGCTTTCTTGATACTAGCTTTCAAAGAGCTTTGTTTCAGTCTGTGATTTAAACACAGAGGAAGTTAAATTGAGTCCATGCCTCACTTTTATATTGCACTTGCATGATCAGTGGGAGACTCAAATCTGAGAACTTCAGTTGTTGCCACATTAATTGAAAATCAATTAGGGAAGGGAAAATTGAAAGAATTTTTCTGTGCTCACTGCTTTCCTTTACAGCTCTCTCTGCTTCTCCCTTCCAAATCACATCATTTTGGTATTGGAAAAAGAACGTTTTTGAACTTCATCTCTCACCCTTTCCTTCCTTGCTGCTTTATAGGTTTTGGGGTGGTATCTGTTTCCAGACTGTTAAATATTAAGTTCAGCCCATCAGGACCATTTTAGCCAAGAGACAGAGCACTTTGGTAATAGATAGTGTCTTTCCTATGAATGACAAGCCAAGAGTTTTTGTATATTTTTTTCTTTGTAAAAAGATAGGATAGCAATTTACCCTTCTCCTTGTTCTGCTGTTGATGAGTCCCTTGGTTTATTTTGTATGCTCATCTTAGCTCCACCTATTTATATTCTGATTATTTTTCTGTTTTCTTGATAATCATCATGCTGATTGTGTTTTCCTTCACTATATGTGTAACTCGACATGTATGCCTGTTTGTTTCTGCCAGGTGGAGAGGAGACTATGGGGGTAAGAAGCAGCTCTGGTTTCCATCTAACTACGTAGAAGAAATAACTAGTCCAACTGGCCTAGAGCCAGAACAGGAGGTGAGCATTCATTTTGAAGAGTATGGAAAGAAAGAGCCTCAAAGGTTCTACTTTCTACTAAAGAAGACTTGGCCTTCAGATTCTGGAGGGAGCCCAGTTTGAATTTTGTTATTGAAGTAAGCTCTTTTGAATACCTAATGGACTGCCTACTCCTGTATGAACTTTCCCACCCATTAAGCTTTCCTACAACATATTCAGTTGTGTTGGGTCAGGATATGAGAGAAAGTGGCTCATCCAACTCTATGAGTCTATGATTCTGTGTGGCTGTACCAAGGCTCTGGAATTCCTCCTTGGAAGAGTCTTGCCTTGTCTGACCTCTGATTACCTTTTGGCACTGCATTAAGACTTCCTTTTCATCCTGCTGGTCACCTGTCAGGTTGTTACATTTTTAATCTCTCTGGCAGGTTAATTTAATTTTGCTGAATTTGGCTCTTTTGTTTGTTATTAATGGTTTATTTTATTTTATTGGCTTTTTAATATTTTAATCTCTGCCATGGTTATTTGCTAAAGAACAGTTAAAAGAAATAATTTCAATTTGATAATCATAAACATAAAGATAACTTATGTTTTAATATGTTTTGTGACAATGCAAGGAGGTGTTTTATTAGAGAAGTATGGTTTGAACCTGGACACCAAAATTGTGGAATGAAGTCTATAGAGAGATGCGAGCTTATTTTGCCATTTTCTTAGTAAGTAGAGATCAGAGATTTTTTAAAGCCCAGGAAGGTTTTTTGTGGCAACAAGCTCTGGTTTGCAGACCAAGAAGGTTTTGCATGAAACAGAAGCATTTCATGAAACTGAGCTGGGGTTTGCAGACTTGGAAATTGTTGCACTGGGATTGACCACTAAGAAAGCATTGATTTGTACTTTGCATGCTTCTTGGGAAAATATCCATTTTGATAAGATATATATCTGCTTCCAAGAACCTTCCCAAATTGAATTCTTTCTTGGATTGGAAAAAGACATTCCTGTTCTAAATTAAACTGAGTTTTTCTAGTACTGTTTTTCTTCAAGACTTGGCAAATTCAACTTTTACACAGATTCTGTCTTTAAATTTATTGATGATACTTATTTAATGCTTAATATATATTAAGTAGTAAAGCATCATAAATGAATGAAAGAATAAATAAATTGTAAAGTAAGTTGTAAAATAGAATATTAGCATCCAGTATCTGTTTAAGGACTGTGGCGCATTACAGACCGCCGAGAAGTGGCGGTCTGCCACCGCCGCTGGTTGCAGCATCCGGGAACTGCAGCAGCCAAACAGCACAGTTCTCGGACACTGCCAAGAAGGAGCGCGAAAATCATGCTCCTTCTTGCGGCCTGGAAGAGACGCCACGAGGCGCTAGTTGCGCACTCGCGGCGTCACTTCCGCTGCGTGACGTGTGGATGCAGAGCGTCCATTACGTCAAAATGGCGGCGGCCGTGTGGAATGGCCACTGCCATTTGTTACGGACTTTGTCCGTAACAGGGTAAGGGGCATCTAGAAGAGACGCCCCTTTTTCAAACTGGGACGTCCTGAGGACGTCCGAAATGGCGGTCTGTAACCCGCCTGTGAATAGTTGTATTTTCCTATCTACAATTACATTGAATAGCAGAGGGGCTAAAATTGGGTACTAGCAAACAGGATCAGAGCTGTAAAAGAAATCTTTAGAAAAAATGGAGTAGTGGCTAATGCATGGAGAAACATTTTAACATGTATGTAATGTTAAGCAATTTTAATTCAGAATGCACAGTATGTTACTGCCCATCTCGATGTTCTCTTGGATGGATTATGCAAGGTAAAGAAATACTCTAATTTTCTGTGAACTTGTTTGCAGCAACAGCTAGATGAAAACAGTCCTCTGGGAGACATGCTTGGTGGAGTCCTGGAAGTACCAGCCTGTCAGATTGGTAAGTAAGTAGAGAAGCCAGAAGAGATGAGCAGTTTTAAGCCCTATTTCCCATAACATTATTTTCCTTTCCTGCAACCTCTCTTTTCTGAAGGGCTACAGTTGGTCTCTTTTTCACCCATGTATGAGCATTATGGGTTTTATCCATTTGGCAAGGATTAGAGGTACAAGAGTATTCTGCACTGTTACACATCCATTGCAAATGCATCACTGTCTATCAGTTTTGCTGACAATCAGATCCATGAATAAAAATGGAATTCTGATATTGTCTGGATCTGTCTGTAGGGCAAAATCCATTAACTAGTTATTCACACATAAGATCATTACAGAAGTGCTGAAGTGCCAAATAAGTCTTTCTGTCAACAAAGCTGATATTAAATTAATTCTTTTTTACTATTAATTCTTTTTTTAAAAAATCAACATATCTCTGTGGGGCTAGGTTTTTTTTTGTTTTGTTTTTTTGTTTTGTTTTTTTGTTTTTGTTTTTTGCAATTCCTGCGTTACCATCTGAGGATGTTAATATAGTGTTCATAGCCATTGTTCCTTAAAATGAGTGACTCCAGAAGTGCCACAGGTATAACTCAGGCAACATGCAGATTTGGTATGTAAGTTCAGGCCTTGGTGTGTGTGTGTGTGTGTGTGTGCGTGCGCGTGCGTGTGCGCGTGTGCCTTTAAGTTGCCTATCAACTTATGATGACTCTGTGAATTGCATAGAGTTTTCTTAGGCAGAAAATACTAAGAGGTGGGTTTGCCAGTTCCTTCCTCTGAAATATACTTGGTATTCATCAGAAGTCTCCTGTCCACATACTAGACAGAAATGGTGAAGGGTCTGGAAGTCATGCCCTGCGAGGAACGACTTAGGGAGCTGGGGATGTTTAGCCTGGAGAAGAGAAGGTTAAGAGGTGTTATGGTGGCCCTATTTAAATATTTGAAGGGATGTCATATTGAGGAGGCAGCAAGCTTTTTTTCTGCTGCTCCAGAGACTAGGACCCGGAACAATGGATGCAAGCTGCAGAAAAAGAGATTCCACCTCAACATTAGGAAGAACTTCCTGACAGTAAGGGCTGTCTGACAGTGGAACATACTCCCTCAGAGTGTAGTGGAATCTGGAGGTCTTAAAACAGAGGCTGGATGGCCATCTGTCGGGGATGCTTTGATTTGGATTTCCTGCATGGCAGTGGGTTGGACTGGATGGCCCTTGCGGTCTCTTCCAACTCTATGATTCTATGACCTTCTCTAAGCAGTTTGTTCCATTGTTCTCTTCCAACCATTAGACCCGGTCTGAGGCAGCAAAGAACAGTCCTGCACCTCTTTGACAGCCAGTGTCAGTTGTCTTGGCCTTACTGAGCAAAGTTTAAATGAATAAAGTAATAGATGATGTAGGATAGTGTCTGAGACTCCAGAGAGGCACCACTTAACTGATTAGACCAATGATTCCAAAGTGAGTAGTCCGCTCCCCCACCTGGGGGCAGTGAAGGGGAAAGAGGGGGGGGGAGGGGGCCTTTAGGACCATAGTGGGGATGAGAGTTGCATGGGCTGTTTCAGACAGCCGAAATAAAGCTGCTTCGAGTCACAGTGGAGGTATGGTGTTTCAATGATGCATGCATCCTAAGAGTCCAGAAGCCGCACCAGCCACGCTCCAGTGGAGCGTGGCTTTGGTGCGACTTCTGGACTCTTAGGGCATGCATCATTGAACACCATACCCCCCACTGTGACTCGAAGCAGCTTTATTTCGGCTGTCTGTAACAGGCCATGAAACGTCTTTTCACAGTCTCTTTAAACCATCATGGCGCCTCTCTTCATGTGATGGTATCTCCCGCTCATTACCTGCCCATGCAAGCTCACTCTCTTAGCCACATTTTTCACTAGCAGTGGTGGGAAACTTGCAAGGGTTGGATGCAAGACATCATTTCTGTTGCTTGGAATAGCACCATTTTGGGACAGAATGACTGACTTGAGCAAGGACTTAGAGCATGCAGAAGTTGGGAAGAAGCAGCAGCAAAAAGGAGCTTTCAAGTTTGAAACCCTGCTTAAGCTCTGTGTGTTCCTGCCTGCTCTTGCTTTCTTCCATCAGATAGGTTGAGAGAAGAGGTCTCTAATCCAGAGCATGTAGCCTTTCTAAACCCACTATACATACACTGGCTGCTCCCTTCTCTGTCTCAATGAAGAAGGATTGACAGTCCTTTCTCACTAGGAAGCAGCTTCTCCCTTTGCACTTAGTCACCTTGGGAGCAGCGATCAAGCAGCTGGCTGAGCAGTGATCAAGAAGTGTCTTACACTGGCTTTTGTAGCAAAGCTGGAATGGGTGGGAGACTTCTCCGTCACTGCTCAGCCAGCTGCATGTTTGATGCTCTGATGGTGACAGAGGTGCAAAGGCAGCCAATTGGGCAGTGACTGAGAAGCCTCTTGCCTGCACCAGCCTTTACCAGAAGGCTGGCACAGGCAAGAGGTTTCATGGTTGCTGTTCAGCTGTCTGTTCAATTGCTGCTCCCAAGGTGACTGGGTACAAGGGAGCAGTGACCAGAATTGGTTATTTTAAATTTGCAGTAGAACAGTAGACTGAATATCAGGAAATAGGCATGGGGTGTGTGTGCTAGGATTGTCTTCAAAGAAGAAAAGGGGTGGCACATGAACAATTAATTTGATCTGAGAGAAGACATCATTCATCATCTTGTATAAAGAGAAAGAAGAGTGGAAGGAGGGAAGTGGTCAGAGACTGGCAGAGAAACATAGGTTTATAGTTAACATAATAAAGAAAAAATGTAAGATCTAAATACAGCACTCTGAATTGGAGAAGGGAATGAAAGGATCCTCCAGGTCTGTGGCCAATGTAGCTGTCTTTATTAAAACACAGAGGGATATTTAACTTTATTCTGGTGTGGATAGCAAGAAACCAGGACTAAAATTATACCGCTCCATATTTTTCTGAATCTGTTATTTCTGCCTTGTTTTTGTCAACTTTTTATTGTTCTGGCTTTGCTATGTACGTATTATATTATTTACAGCTTTTTGGTTGAAACTCTGGTCTCAGTGTGGCATATACATTACAAATCCTGATCAGGTATATAGCTAAGAGAATCTGGAGAGAGAGAGAGAGAGAGAGAGAAGGGGCGGTGTGTTATAGTCCCTATAACCTGGTATTTGTTCACCCTGTTCATTTTCATTACAGCTATCCGACCTGAGGGCAAGAACAACCGCATGTTTGTGTTCTCTATCAGTATGGCATCTGGACCACGGTTGTCCTTGGATGTAGCTGCTAACTCCCATGAGGAATTGTTGGATTGGGTGAAGAAGATCCGTGAAGCAGCCCAGACTGCTGATGCCAGAGTAAGATATGCTTTTGCCTCAAATAATGTAAACCATCAAAAGCCAAGGCAACTGAGCAATCTGTGATGATTGTTCTCTGACCGCTGCATGAAGAGCTTAAACATTCCTTTTCTCTCAGATTTGGACATTCAAGGCTAAGCTGGTTATGTAGAATTAGAATGAGGGTATATGTGTATTCCACCATTACAACAGTTTGATGCCACTGGGACTTCCATGGCTCCATCTTGGGAAGTCCTGAAATATAAGTATTTAGAATTCACTCCTAGGAAGCTTTAGTGCTGTAGTACAGGAACATGCCTGAATCTTCGTTCGTGAAGCAAAGCCAGAGAGAGAGACAGGAACATGTGCAATAGAAAGCACTAGCAGAGAATTCTGAATGCTTCACCTGATTACAAATTCCAGGACTCCAAAACATTTTTTTTCTCAATAACATAAATTTATATATAATGATAGAGCCTTGGAGAGACCCTGGACAGATAAACACTGACAGGAATTGGAAGTAGAATGAGTGGAATCTCACATTTCTGCTGCATTATTGTTTTGACTTTCCTGTAATAATTGGATTTTTCAGGGACTTTTCAAAATCCGAATGGGTGGGAAAAGGTAGTAGCAAATTCCAGTACATACCTTTTCTATGCTTTTAAATTTGTGTGTGTATAGCAAATGGGGAGGGGGCAACCCAAGAATAAGGAAATAATTAATTTCCATTTCAAAAAAAGTCAGACAAGGCAAAAGGCAACTTTGCAAAATTGCAGAGAAATATACCACTGAAAGAGCAACATATCTGATGTTTTGGTAACACAGTCAGTAATATGAAATCTTAAAATTAAGATGGCATTTGGTGGAGGTGCCAAATATTTAGTCCACCAATTCAACGTGGAAAATGTGCTTGTAAACACACACTTCTTCACTATCCTGACTAAATCTGAATCAGTTAACTTCTAACTCCTATCTTAATAGCAGACAGACCCAGAAACCCAGATTGTTGTGTCACTGCTGAAAAATAGGTTAAGTAGAAAGTGTAGATAAAAATTGGCACTTGTAAATTCATTGTTTAGATTAAACATTTCCAGATGCTGCTGCTTTCCTAAACATCCTTCTTTCAAGCAGTCTTTCCCATTTGGCATGGCACAGACACAGCTGGGAACCTCCGTTGGAATATAAATAGCTTCCAAGGAGGGAGTGGAAAGGTGGATTAGGCTTTCCTCTGTCTGCCACTCTCCCCCCCCCCCTTTTGCAAATTCCACCTTTCTTCTGTTACTTCAAAGCAGAAACACAGTCAGCATTCCTAGACTATTTACTGAAACAAAAACAAAAATTCTGTGGGCTGTCCAATCCATCCTAAATCCTGTTGTTATTCTAAAGTCCTGTTATTCATTTCAGATCCCTGAGTACTGATTCTGCAATCATGTTTGTGGCTGTACTGTAGTGTATTGCTTAATTGTGTTATGCTGGGAAGTAAGTGATTCAGGTTCTAGTCCCCTCTAACCTATGAATCTGACTAGGAGTCCTTGGGCTGGTCACTCTGCCTTTGTGTGACCTGTCTCACAAGTTTGTTGAAGACAGGCAGGATATAAATGTAGCTAACTATAATAATGAATGTTGCTGGTTTCTCCCTCCTTTTGGCAGCTTTCTGAAGGGAAGATGATGGAGAGGAGGAAGAAGATAGCCCTGGAACTTTCTGAGCTAGTCATTTACTGCCGTCCTGTCCCCTTTGATGAAGAGAGTAAGTGTAGATTTCATCAGGCATATATTAACTATGTACAATGACCTATTGCTTGGTTAGAGTTGATTACTCAACACCTGGCAACAGTTCAGCCTTGTGATTTGGAAGCTTGTTGAACCAGAAGGCTTAGAGTCCTACACAAGTCCAAATGTCAGGGCCAATAGCTAAAATGCTTATTCAGATGTGTGCTATTTGATAACCGTAGAGAAAAAACTCAAAAGTAAAGTAAATTGGCACTCTTGAGTGATTTTTGTAATGTTGCTTCAAAATCTAATTTTGAATTATTGTGAAATTAAATTTAAATTCAATAGGGTTAGTCAATGCAACTTTTTAACTTATTTGGGCATTGAAGGAACAAACAGTTTTCCATTGGTTGAATTAGTATATTTAATGGTTCAAACAAGATGAGCTTGCAAGTCACCATGTCCTATAAAACCATAAAAAGATAACCATAATGCCCTGTGCAGTGCACTCCAGCTCTACTTAGGGATTCTCCTGAACACAACGTATGCCAAAAAAGCATAGGCATCTTGGCTGCTTTGAATCTCATTTTGGGAGAAAGGTGGGATAAAAATCCAATGAATAAATAAAGATGTGGACAAACATGCTAATCCCAACAACTGGATATGCAGGAACTTCTCTTCACCTTTTCAATCAATCACAGAGATCTGACAAGAAGTCCACAGAGGCTGGAGCATTAGGACTGAGGCTTGCATGTACACTTCTGTCCCTTATGGAATTTCAGTCATTCATGTTCAAGTAGATGTCTAAATAGGGCTAATCAGTATGTACAAATTTACTGAAAACATAAATTCATATTGACTTTGAAACAGATGTTAGAATTGTTCCCAGATTTTTAAAGTTACCTGACAACACATTAACAAAACCATCATTATCTCTTCTTCAGAACCGACAATTTCTATTTCTAAACTTTTCCCTGGCCCATATTATCGTCTGCCTCATTTCCCCTACAGAAATTGGCACAGACAGGGCTTGTTACAGAGACATGTCCTCCTTCCCTGAAACCAAGGCAGAGAAGTACGTCAACAAAATTAAAGGCAAGAAGTTCCTGCAGTACAACCGGTTACAGCTTTCCCGCATCTATCCAAAAGGACAGCGTCTTGACTCCTCCAACTATGACCCCCTGCCTATGTGGATTTGTGGCAGCCAATTGGTGGCACTCAACTTCCAGACGCCAGGTGAGACCCATCATTCATAAGGTGTCCCAGCAGTATGGGACAGCCATGGTGAGTGTTGGACTGTGATTCTGGAAACCAGGGTTTGAATCCCCATGGAAATCCACTGGATGACCTTGGGCAAGTTACACTCTCTCAGCCTCAGAGGAAGGCAAATCTTGCCAAGAAAACCCTATGATAGGTTCTTAGGTTTGCCATAAGTTGGAAATGATAGCCTTAGGATTTGTGAAGTCGAAGGCTTTCACGGTCAGCCTCCATGGACTTGCCATAAGCAGAAGTGACTTGAAGGGACATGATAACAACAGCAACCTATTAATTTGATAACAAATCTCTGTAGTGACCATAGCTTAGAGTAGTGATGCCCACTCAGGTCCTCCAGGTGTTTTGGATTTCATCTTGCAGAAGCCTCAGCCATCATGTCCAGTGGTCTGGGATTCTGGGAGCTGAAGTCCAAAAAACCTTGAAGGCAAGAGTTTGGGAATCACTGGCTTAGAGCATGTCCGCACTGCATGAAATATTTGTTGCTTTTCCTTGGCATGTTGTGCTGTCTTCATTGTTAACCAACAACAGCTCTCTTTTTATCCTTGCTTGTGATTGGGAGGGGGTCATTTTATTCCCTCTTTGAATGCTACAGGCACTATTGTTCATTATTTGTAGAAGTGAGCAGTTTTTTAAAAAAAGAAAAATGTGTTTTAGTAAGAATTGCATCTCCTCTAGGGAAGGATCTTCTCCTGAAAGAAAAAGTTTGGTATATAAACATTTGAGTGTAGAACAGCCCCTGCTCCCTGTTCATTTGCTGTGATTTTGCATAGAGGACAAGGAAGGAAGGAAGATTATTCAGGATAGATTATTATGCTCTGAAGCATGTGAAAATGCAGATACTAAGAAATAGCTCTACCATATATTTACCAAAGTATCTCTTAATTAAAGTTTCTGGATTGGGCCCCTCCCCCATATAGACACTTCTCATGACTATTTTCAGTGGTACTAAAGAGACAAAAACCTGGGAGCACCCCCAATAGAATCCACAGGAAAAACTGGAGACACATCTCAAAGGACTTTTTCACACGGGGAAAATTGGAAGGTTAAAGTGGGGGCAATGCAAGTTTATCCAAAGCATTAGGGACAAGTTCGCAGCTGCTTTCCACATGACACTGTACACAACCAGGACAGAATCCAGGGAAAATGTGAGGTGAATCAAGAAATGAAAAAATTCACAGAACTGTTGGATTTGCATGTCCATTTTGCTTACGAATTCACTCTCTTCCCATAATGCCAGCTGTCTGAAAATGCAATCCTCCAGATGCATTCAGTTTTCAGATTTCCCAAGGTGCCTTGCTGTGCCAAAGAGGGAGAATGCTCTCTTTTTAAAGGGATACACACACTCTTCCCTTGCCCGGCTGCTTTCCTCCTCTTTGCAGGCTCTAATTATGGAACAGCTGGTGGGAGAAGGAAGAGAGAGGATGTTTTGGGATTCCTCCTGTACAGGAGGGAGAAATGGAGGACATGCCCTGGAAAAGGAGGACATCAGGGAGTATCATCCCTGGGTTATGTGGGGGGGGGAACTTGTGTAAATGACAGTTTGGAGCATGTGCAGAAAGGATATTTCTAAGCAGGCAATGAGGCTTTGTCCTCACCCATTTGATAGCCAAATTCGAATCTGACCCTAAGTAATGTGCCTTTAATCCCTTGTTGTGCTGCTGTGTGTGATAACTATTAGCAAATGGGCTTGCTTTTCTGGGATGCCACTACTTTAACCATTTTTGAGATGGAAGCACATAGGTCTGCATGTGAAAAAGTCCAGTGTGTTCATTCGATGACTATTTTATTGTAAAAAAATTACAACACATTTCAGCGCTCTTTGTATTTTTATAGCCTTCTTTAGGGACTACATAAAAACATGGAAATAAAAGGTATAAATATAAAAGGGAAACACATAATCATATGATAAGATTTACATTATATAAGAAAATTCATTTGAATCTTTGCATACTGCCTATGACCTGTACATACTTATTTGAAATCTGAGTGCAGACAGTGGTAGCTAACATCTTACTGTGTTGCTGGTAATACTAATGGTCAGATTAAATGTTTTTGCATGCTGAAAAAGTATATCTTAGTGCTAAAGTACACCTTGCTGGTGTTGTCGTGTGCCTTCAAGTCATTTCCATCCTATGGTGACCTTAAGGCAAACCTGTCACAAGGTTTTCTTGGCAGAGGGAGTTTTCCTTTGCCTTCTTCTAAGGCTGAGAGAGTGTGTCTTGCCCTGGGTCATATGTGCTGAGGGGTTTGTGAACTGGTGAGCTGGTAAAGGCCAAAGAAAGTTCTGAATTGTGGTAAGGGCCTAGTTCAGATATAAGTGCTGTAGTCCAGAATCGTTAACTGGAATTGTTCTGCATCAAAATGCCTCTGTTTTTGCAGACAAGCCAATGCAGATGAATCAGGCTCTATTCATGTCTGGAGGCCGATGTGGCTTCATGTTGCAACCAGCCAACATGCGGGACGACATCTTTGATCCTTTTGACAAGAACACTCTGCGGGGGGTGGAGCCGCTTTCCATTTCCATTGAGGTTTGTGCTTATCTAAGTGTCTGCTTCAATAAAACCTTGTCTTGACTTTGGTCGTGGATGAATGTTTCTGTCACTCCCTCCAGCCAGAAACTTCAAAAGATTGCCACATTACACTATGAAAACACAATATGTATGTAGTAGATATAGTATGTCTTTATCTACAAACAAGTCTGTTTCACTCTATGGCACGAATCCTTACAGACTTCAATTTGCCAAAAAGTGGTATAGCAAACTACATAGACTACTACATTTCTGGCCTCATTTTGTTCCAGTTTGCATATATATACTAAATTAAACCACAGTTTAGTATTACAGCAGGGGCTGAATTGTAGAGTTGTGATGGAACCTAAGGGTCATCTAGCCCTGCCAGTGGAAGAGATCTATAAGTAAAGCATGCCCAACAAATGATCATCCAGCCTCTGTTTAAAAACCTTCACAAAAGAAGTCTCTCACATGTTGATGGACTTCATTTTCCATTATCTTTCATCACTGGTTGTGTTGGCTGTTTTTTACAATTATGTTTCAAGTGTATTTTACTAGTGGTATGTATTTGATAGATGTGCATTGTAGTATATTGACTGGCTCAACTTAGAAACAATGCTTTAATAATACTTAAATATCAAACCATAATCCCGTGCCTCCTGTGTCTCTTCTGCCTGCCCTTTGTAGGTCCTTGGGGCACGGCATCTTCCCAAAAATGGAAGGGGAATTGTTTGCCCATTTGTAGAAGTTGAAGTTGCTGGAACAGAGTATGATAATGCAAAGCAGAAGACCGAGATGGTGGGTGAGTAGCATGACCTAATATCCAGAATTTGGATGAGGTGCAAAATGTGGTGTTGTCATTTGCATCTCCCAGCTGGAGAAGGACACACTGAAACAGTCATGCATGTGCACGTATACACACACACACACTTTATAAACTAACTTTTTTTCTCATCACCAGAGTCATTAGTAGTTGTTGATCACTGACCACTTCAACTTGGTCTCTGCAGCTTTTCTCAGGCCTTCGGATCTGTGTGTGGAGATAAAATTTGCAGAGGTTTCTTGTATCCTTGACCAGTTAGCCTCAAAGATACAGTGGGGTCTTTGAAGTGGAAAGCAGTATTTCCTGTTCACAGAACAACTGCAAGTAATTCTAGGTAGAAAGATGGACTACTTTCTGTTTTAATGTCATATGTGGAGGCTACAGGCAGATGTAGAGATAAGCCTGTTAAAGAATTGTGAATTGCTCAAACATTTATTGGAGTACAGAGATGACTAGAATCGAAACAGAGATACAAAGTTAGTAAGATCTTCTGTTGCACTAAACAGATTATTATATTTAATGCAGACTTTGAGGTTATACTGAAATCATGTATAAATAGTTTCTAGAACTTAAAGTGTTTTGCATCTAGAAGAAAAAGTGGTCAAATTTTTGAAGTTGATCATCTTAAGCACCATCTTTTTTACATCTTACACATTTTCCCCTTTCCATGAGGATATATATACTATTGGTTTATGTAGTTATACCCAATCTCTCATTGGGAAACCTGTTTCTCACTTGCATTAAGATAATAAACAGCTTGCCATGTAGCTCTCCATGTTAACATAGCATGAGTCTTACATTTTCATCTAGGCTTGGTGGATTTTTGAAAAAGTTGCTTTTTCAACACTGCTCACAGAATCCCCCAGACAACCTGGCCACTCCTGATGCTGATTGGTAGTTGTTAGGAATCATAGTCCAAAAAAACCCCCCAAACAACACAATGCCCAGCTCTTGTTTCAGTGGTCTTCTTCACTGATTAACTCTCCAGTGCTAGTCTTCATTGACTTTATTGCCCAAAGAATAACTGCATAAATTTTGGCTCCCATGGAAAATTTCAGTAAGGAAAGACTACTTTTGCCTGAACCTGAGTAGACTTGGTTGTTCCAGCTGGTGTGTGTTCTGCCAAGGGTAGCTCCTCCTTCATGGTCTCTGAGCCTGTACTGTGCATTGTTCAGAACTTTTTAGAGTTATTACATAAGGCTTTTGTTGGTAATTCTGTCCACCCTCTAAGCCCCTTAGCAGTGCGCTTCCCACCTAAACTCTCCGTTTCTTTTTGTCTTTCAAGTCAACGGCTCTGGAGTAACTGTTTGGAACTATTCTCTACTTGCTTTTAGTTTTGATCTTGACATTGCATTAGCTACTGCAGATAAAGGCCCAGTACAGACGGGCCTATGGGGCACTCTCATCACGTGCTAGGGGTTGGCCGAGGGCACTCTGCCCACACGTGCCTCAACCCTAGCACGTGACGAGGGCGTCAAAATGGCGGCACCCTGTACAGATGGGCGCCACCATTTTGATGCGACAGACGTTTAGTGTCCGCACATCACTGCACCATAATAACATCGTGAGTACACCATTGGCACATTGCGGCATCATTATGGTGCCGCAAAAAGAACCTGCTTTTTGTGGGTTCTTTTTGCTGCGTGAGGAAGCTGTGCGGTTTTTCCACTGCAGGTTCCTCGCGCAGCAAAACAAGGCACTGGCAGACTGCCCTTTTTGGGTGGTCTGTACCGGGCCAAAGTTAGATAGACGCTAGAAATCTGCAGTGGTGTTACAGTGCCAGAAAGGCACTAAACAAAAAACGACAAAATCTTAGTACAAATGAAGTTATAAAGGACAGTTTTTAAGAAATAACTACCTAGTGAACGTTTCACTACCTGTACCTTTCTACACATTTATTCTTCTTGCCAGTTTTAGAAGTGGCCTTTCTTTTTTCACTTTCAGTGCTGAATAAATGCCATGTGTCATCTGCCCACTCATGCCATGCCCTTTTACTGTTTAAGAAGGGCGGCTTCTCAAACAATTAGGCACTGGAGTATTTTGATCGCTTTGCAAGGTGATTTGAATTCAGTGTCTCTGAGCCCTGGGAAAAAGCAGGAGCAGTGACAGGAAAAGATTTGTATAGGTTTGGAGTTATATGAAGTTCCGGGGGGGGGGGGGAATGGAAGGGTATACCTTGAGGTTAAGGAATAATACTGCATTCCAAGATATCAATGCATGTCAGTTTTGGTCTTATTCTGCACTGATTCTGAAGACTTGAGTCAAACCTATCCCCTAACAGGTTTTCTTTTAGACCAGAGGTGGGTGGTTTTGCCTGAAGGATCTAAAGAGTTGATAGCACTTTTTTGAGGCTGGGTAAATCGAGAGGCGTTATGGTAATCCAGTACTTGCACGTACAAGAATTTGCCTGCATATGTTTTGAAGATCTTTTAACAAACTGGTATGCATCAGACTTCTCTGCAATAACAAACCAGTTTGTACAGCCCTGGCCAGCTACTAGAGCAGATTTGGCAATATGATTTAAAAAATAGATCTTCCCAATGTCTGTTGTGTTCGAGTAAAACTGTTATGTTCTAATAACTTAGAAATGAATGGAAAAACAGCAGGGGACTCACAGCTGCAGATAGGGTTGGGTGAGAATTTAATTTCAAATAATTTCTAATAGAGTTTACCAGCAAATTAGCAAATTAATTCATATTCATGATGGAAGGAATTTGAAATTTTGGAAAATTGAAAGTTAGGAGGAGCCAGAACTTAGAATCACTATGTATTTAGCCATGTTATACAAAATGTGGGTTTCCATCACTTTTTTTCTAAAAGGCTTCTCATCTTTAATAGCTGTGTGACAGAAATCATTGTCATTTCTATGCTAGGAATAATGTATGCATACTAAGTTCTGTTCTCTTTTGAAGAATTTACCAACAACCAAAAAGGAAGGCCACATTAAAAATAGATTAATTCAATAAAGGAAGCTGTGGCCCTGCATTTGCAAGACCTGGACAGGGTTGTGACATCTGTCTTTCAGAAGTCCTGACACATCGTATAGGCTTTACTTTGACTTAAACTAGGCACAATTGCTCTGTCTTATATTAAAAATACATGGCAAATAATAATTCTTGTTTAATATAGTGGACAATGGTCTGAACCCTGCCTGGCCCCAGAAGTCATTTCAGTTCCATATTCACAATCCAGAGTTTGCTTTTCTACGCTTTGTGGTATATGAAGAGGATATGTTCAGTGACCAGAACTTCTTAGCTCAGGCTACATTCCTGGTTAAAGGCCTAAAGACAGGTATGTATAGAACATCCTCCCAGTGCATTGGGAAACCCAATTGTGGCGGGATTACATTTGCTGGTATGGGTGAACCAGGAGTGAACAAATGTCAGGGGTTGGGGCTGCCTTTGGCCCACTGTGGAAACGTTTTGGGCATTGTGGGCTCCCCTACATCATACCACAACGTTACATTTTGATTATTTCTTAAGTTAAAATGCCTTGAATACTGCTGCTGCAGCTACTTCTTCTTCTTCTTCTTGTTATCATTATTTTCTATCCCACATTTCCCCCAGTTTGGGACTAAATGTGGCTTAAAACAATTAAAAGGACATTGTTAAAAATCCCTAAAATGCAAAAGTTAAAACAAGATTAAGCAATCACAAAATGAAAACCAGATTAAAAAGACCACCACCAGCAGCAGCAGCAGCAACAACAAAACAATTGTGCATTGTGTAAGATGGGCCTTATATAGCCATCTATCAGATGCCTCAGAATAGAAAAAACTTTACTTGTTTGAATTACAGTGGGCTCTTGGTATACACTGGGGTTTGGTTCCAAGATCCCCCGTGGATAACAAAATCCGTGGATACTCAAGTCCCATTAAATATACAGTGGTACCCCGGGATACGAAATCACCACCTTACGAAATTTCCGGGTTACGAAAAAAATCCATTAGAAAAAACTGTTTCGGGTTACGTTTTTTTTTTCGGGTTACGAAAAAAAATTGGTGCTTTTCGGCGCTTTTTCACACGGAATCGCGGCTTCCAGCGCTAGCGCCTATGGCAATTTCGGCTTGCGAAAGATTTCGGGTTACGAAGGGCTCCGCGGAACGGATTACTTTCGTAACCCGGGGTACCACTGTAATGACATAGCAAAATGGTGCCCCTTATAAAAAATGGAAAATCAAGGTTTAATATTTGAAATGTATACTTTTTTGAACATTTTCAAACCGTGGATTCATGAATCTGTGTATAAAAAATCTGTGTATAAGAAGGGTCGACTGTACCTGTTTATATCTTGGTTTTAAGAAGAGTCTTCTGGACCGAAACAGAAGGAGGGGGAACAAAACATAAGCATTCTCACCACCCTTTTGGAGGGCATATTGCTCCATATTGTTTATTTTATTTTATTTATACCCTGCCCAGTCCTAAAGGCTCTCAGAGTAGCTTACAGTTATTATTTTTAATAAGACGGTTCCCTGCACTCAGGCTTACAATCTAAAAAGACATGACACAAAAGGAGAAGGGAATGTGGTGGGGAAGGGGATCAGGTGCAGCAGTTCTTCTCTCTCTCTCCGAGGCCTGGACCAAGGCAGTTGGAGGGAGGGTTTGGCTTCTTAGTCCAGGCCAGGCCTGATGGAGCTGGGCCTGCATCTCTCCCTCCATGGCTGATGGCACCAGATGGACTGGAGGGAGGGCTCTGCCTCTTAGCTCATGCCAGGCTCAATGGAGCTGGGCCTGCATCTCTCTCTTCATGGTCGGATGGCACCAGATGGTCTGGTGGGAGTGCTCTTCTTAGAAGACACTTGGAAGGCAGAGATCCAAGCAGCGGTAGAACCAGCAGCTTCTTCTCCTCCCTGGCCCCAGATAGTCACTGTGGTCCTCTCATTCTCTCTGCTGGGTTGTTTTGCAGCAGAGCCCTGTGAGGTCCTGGTTTTATAGCCCTAGCAGGCAAAGTAGCTCTGAGTGATGGCAAACACAGTGCCTACTGAGTCAGGGCCTCAGTCCTGAAGAGAGAGCAATTCATTTGGAAGGCAAAGGTTCAAGTACCAGTAGAAGCAGCAGCTTTTTTCTCCCCCTGGACTCCTGATAGTCACTGTGAGCCTTCTTCCCTTTCTGCTGGGGTGTTTTACTCTCTTCTCTCCCTCAGAGTCCACAGCAGTGGCAGTTGGAATGAAGGGAGGGTGCCTCACCAGCTGTTGGGACTGGCAACAATGGCTCTTCTCTCCCTCAGAGTCCACAGCAGTGGCAGCTGGAATTGAGGCAAAGAAAAAACAAAACAAAAACAGGGCAGGGATATTTGCAAAAATATGTTTCAGTCCTGTGGGTGTGGGTGGGGGTGTGTCAGGGGCCTCCAAATGTGGTAGAAATGCCTTCCACACCCTGTAGGTGGCTCACAGTGTTACCATTTTGTAACATTTGAAGCAAGAATTATTATTGTTATTGTTATTATTAAACTTTATTTATATAGCGCTGTGGATTTACACAGCACTGTACATACAATAAAAATGAATAAAAATGAAACCTGCCAATGGTGTACATTCTACAGGATAATAACAAAATACATATAAAACAATAGATAATAATACAAGATAGCATTACATAAAATAAGCAAGCAACAAATTAAAAACATTGAATATCCCATATCAAAGCAAATATGAAATAACAGTCAGATAACAATCACACAATGCCTGAGAACGCTTCCCTGAATAATATAGTCTTCAACTCCGTTTTGAAACTGGTTAAAGAAGTGATGACCCGTGCTCGTGAGGGAAGGAGGTTCCAGGATTGAGGGGCAGCAAGTGAAAAGCAAGGGGCAGTGGAAATCCTAGGCTGGGAGAGCAGACCTTGACTACCAGAACTGAAGGTACGAGTGGGGATATGAGGAGAAAGAAGTTCAGATAAATAAGGAGGGGCCAGCCCATGCAGGGCTTTCAAAGTCAACAACAAAAGCTTATACTGAATACGGAAGGGGAAGGAGAGCCAGTGAAGGGATGATAATAAAGGAGAAACATGGTCAAAGAAGCGAGCGGATGTAATGATGTGTGCAGCTGAATGCTGGAATGCTGGACAGAAATTAAAGGATGGAGATGAGAGAGAGGAAGCCCTGCCAGAAGGAGGTTGCAGTAACCTAATTGGGAGACCACCAGGACATGGTCCAGAGTCTTGGTAGTAGAGGCCGAGAGAAATGGACAGATATATATCCCATATCAAAGCAAATATGAAATAAGTCAGATAACAATCACACAATGTTGTAGAGAAAGAATCTACAGACCTTGGCCATGGCCTGGACCTGGGAGATAAACAACAGAGAAGAATAAAAAATAAAACCAAGACTGCGGGCTTCCTGGACTGGTTGAATAGAGATGTCAACGGAAATGGAAAAAGAGTATTGAAGGGAGGGCTTAGGTAGAAAAACAAGAAGCTCCGTCTTGGACATGTTGAGCTTCAAGCGCTGATGCTGCATCCAGTGAGAGATAGCCGTGAGACAAAATGAGACTTGCTGTTCAAGCCCTGGAGAAAGGTCAGGGGTGGAAAGATACAGCTGAGTGTCATGAGCGTACAGATGATAGGAAAAACCAAAAGAGCTGATACGTTTTCCTAGGGACAATGTGTAGAGAGAAAACAGTAGGGGAACTCCAACAGATAAGGGGACAGAGGACGAAGTTTTTAGCAAAGAGTTAAGGCAGGAGAATAGATGCTGCGGGTGTCTCTCATTGGCAAAGATCAATGATTTATAACAATTATAAGAATAGGAGAGGGAAACTTGACTCAAAATTTTGCAAAATAAAATTTCAAAAAATTGATCTATGACCCATACTTGCCACTCTCTATCCTAGAAGATGTGGAAACAATTTTATTATTTTACATTTAAAAATAAAAATGAAGGTCCCTTGGGCGCTCTCAGAAACAGCTATGTGAGAGAGCTACATATGGCTGTTGGATTCTCTTTACTCAAGCGTCAAATAGAAGATGTGATTGCTGGTACTTGTAAGAATATACAATACAAGGAATCACAGGTCCTTTCCAGAAGGGCCTTTTAGTACGTACTGTGTACGTAGTAGGGTTGCCCGGGGGTGTCTCTTTCAGACGCCCCCAACCCTAGTACATACACAGTACGTACAAAATGGCGGCACGATGACCCGTGTTTGTGAGGTTCCAGGAGTGAGAGGCAGCAAACGGGGCGGCGCAGATGTGATGTCCTGGCGCCGCAGAAGAATGCCTGTGGCGCCCTTTCCGCGGTGCAGAAAGGAGCTCCGAAACGGAGCTCCTTCCAGGGTTTGTGGCACTGGCACAGCCTTTACACAGCTGCGCCAGCGTCACAAAAGAGAAAGGGGCTGAGTGGCCCTTTTCTCCTTTCTCCACCGCTGTTGGGGTGTCCTTGGGGCTTGAAGCCCCAAGGACACCCCTTTCCAGGCTGTGGGAAGTGGCCTGGAAAAGTGGCGGATCGGGGTCTCAGGGCTGCCGCTGTGGCAGCTGAGGCCCCGATCCGTTGGGGAAAGGGGCGGGTACAGGCCGCCCCAAAGGGGCAGTCTGTAACGCGCCACAAATTCAAACGTAGAGGTTAAATGCAATAAACTTCAAACATACACCTTTCTAGTAGACACAACAGCCTCAACCTTTACTTGAGTGAAAAAGGCCACACTGGCAAATACGAGTTGTGAATTAAAGACTAAAAAGTAACTTGCATATTTACTAATGGCTCAGAAGTCCAAGGGGCCTCAAAACACACCTCAGTGTTCCCTTTTCTATTAAATTGGCCATCAGTGCTAACTCTGCGTAGAATGTACTGCCTGACGTCTTTCCTCAGTATTCGATGAAACCTGGTCTTCCTCCTCTTCCTTAAATCTTATACAACAAGTGTTTCTAGTTTAGTAAGAAACAAAAACACATTGACAGAACACTAGGTCAAGTAAGGGCATGACACTTTGCCTATATTTTATATTTAAATTAACTACAAGACCTTGTCTTTTTAATCTTTGTAGAATTCATTGAATTGTAGATTTTGGAGTGATCAAGGACTCATGTAGCACAACCTTGTACCAGTTTAGTAATGAATCACTAAAGCAGTCTTAGAAAGATGAGCAGCTAGGCCAGTGATGGCGAACCTATGGCACGCATGCCAGAGGTGACACTCTGAGCCCTCTCTGGGCACATATGCTGTCGCCCTAGCACAGAGTTTGCCAGAGTTTCTTGCTAGAAAGCCAGAGGTACGTGGCACTTTGCAATAAATAAGTGGGGTCTGGGTTGCAGTTTGGGCACTCGGTCTATAAAAGGTTCATCATCACTGATCTAGGCTCTGTTTAAAAACCTCCACCAAAGGAGAGTCTGCCACCTTACAGCATTGTCCTTACCACTGTTGAATAGCTCTTATTGTCAGAAACTTCTTCCACATGTTTAGTTGAAATCTCCATGACTCCATTGGCTTGGGTCCTTTGTTCTGATCAACATATTTTTTCACGTGTTCTCACAGCTTTAATGATTGAATTGTAATTCCTTTTGTTTTCTTTTTAGGATACCGTGCTGTGCCTTTGAAGAACAATTATAGTGAGGATCTGGAACTGGCTTCCTTGCTAGTTAAAATTGATGTCATCCCTGGCAAAGTAGGTGTGATACTCTTACATCTCGACATGACTTGTCCAGAGTGTGCTAGAAAGGACAGACAACTCTTTTGTCATGATTGTTATCTGATTGTTATCTGTTGTTTGATTTGATATTTGATGTTTTTAATTTGTTGCCTGCTTATTTTATCTAATCCTATCTTGTATTATCATCTATTGTTTTATATGTATTTTGTAGAATGTACGCCATTGGCACGTTTCATTTTTATCGATTTTATTGTTTGTATGTACAGCACTGTGTAAATCTACAGTGCTATATAAAGTATTAAAAAAGATTTTAAGATCAGGAGGAATCTGGGTTGAACGGTAGTAGTAGGGGGTTGGACTGTCTGCCATAATCCTTGCAAAATTTTATTTATCCATTTACAGTGGTACCCCGGGATACGAATGCGCCGGGTTACGAATTTTTCGGGATACGAAAAAATCCCATAGGGATTTATTGCTTCGGCTTACGAAGGTTTCTTCGGGTTACGAAAAAACCGCGGCGCTATTTTCCGCCACCGGAGGGCAGCAGAGAGCTATTTTTCCATTAGCGCCTATGGGAATTCGGCTTACGAAGGTATTTCGGGTTACGAAATTAACCGCGGAACGAATTAATTTCGTAACCCGGGGTACCACTGTATTTGTTTCTTGGATTTATATCCTGCCTTTCTCCCAAAATGGGATTCAAGGTGGCTTGAATCAAACTGTGTAAAATGTTTGAAATCAGTGATTGGAAGTTGAGATTATAGAAGTGACATTCAAGGTGCACTTTTGATATGAGGCTCTCTTTGAGAATCTTACATGTTTTCACTTGCTGTTGTTTGATAGTGGCATGTGGTTAATAAGAATGGACAGACTGTACTTTTGCTTTGATACAGATTCATTTATTGGAGGCTGATATAAGCAAGGTGAGCACTCCTTTATAAGAAAGGTTTAAGCAGATGGGATTCTCTGGTTGCTTGAAACTTTTAGACTACACATTAGAATAGTTTCTCTTTACTGTTAGCAGTACTTTCTGGGCAAGGTTCTGGAACGTGTGGTGGCTTTCCAACTCCGGGGTTTTTTGGATGAAACAGATTATCTAGATCCATTTCAATCTGGTTTCAGAGCTGGCTATGGAACAGAGACAGCCTTGATCACCTTGGTGGATGACCTACACAGGGAACTGGACAGGGGGAGTGAGTCCCTGTTGGTTCTCCTGGACCTCTCAGCGACTTTTGATACCATCGATCATGGTATCCTTCTAGACCGCCTCTCTGGGATGGGGCTTGGAGGTACTGTTCTACAGTGGCTCTGTTCCTTCCTGAAAGGGCAAACTCAGAAGGTGGTACTGGGGGACTCCTGTTCGACCCCCTGGCCATTGACCTCAAGGTTCTGTGTTGTCCCCTATGCTGTTTAACATATACAGTGCGCCCGCACCATACACGGGTGTGCCATACGTGGCCTTGAGCATATGTGCTGAAGCCGCGGCGCGGGGCGGAAGGGGCAGCGCGTCCCATTCAATTGAATGGGCGTGCGTGCCCATTGCGCCCTGCACGCCGCTGCGCCGCCACGCACGAGCCCCATTGTTTCCAAAGGGGCTTGAGCATAGGCGGAATTCGCCTTACGTGGAGGGATCCGGAACGGATCCCCCGCGTAAGGCGAGGACGCACTGTACATGAAACCGCTGGGAGAGGTGGTCCGGAGTTTTGGGGTGTGGTGTCATCAGTATGCAGATGACACTCAACTCTACTACTCCTTCCCACCTCAATCCAAGGAGGCTGTCCTGGTTCTAAACCAGTGCCTGTCTTCAGTAATGGACTGGATGAGAGCAAACAAGTTGAAACTTAATCCAGACAAGACAGAGGTGCTCCTGGTCAGTCGGAAGGCAGATCAGGGAATAGGGATCCAGCCTGTGTTAGATGGGGTCACACTCCCCCTGAAAAAACAGGTTCACAGTTTGAGGGTAATCTTGAACTCAGCTTTGAACTTAGAGGCCCAGGTCTCTGCTGTGACCAGGAGTGCTTTTGCACATTTAAAACTTGTGCGCCAGCTGCACCCGTTCCTTGAGAAGTCAGATCTGGCCACGGTGGTACGTACCTTGGTTACATCCCATTTGGACTACTGTAATGGCTCTACATAGGACTGCCTTTGAAAAGTGTTCGGAAAATTCAACTGGTTCAAAGAGCCGCTGCCAGGCTGTTAACAGGGGCAGATTACAAAGACCATACAACTCCCCTGTTGAAACAGCTTCTTTGGCTGCCAGTTTGTTTCCGGGCACAATTCAAGGTACTGGTTATAACCTACAAAGCTCTACATGGCTCAGGTCCACACTATTTGGCAGACCATTTCTTCTGGTATGAACCTGCCCGGACTCTGAGATCCTCTGGAGAAGCCCTTCTCCCCATCACAACACCTTCACAAACACAGTTGGTGGGGACACGAGAGAGAGCCTTCTTGGTGGCTGCCCCTAGACTCTGGAACTCCCTGCCCAGGGAGATAAGAAGCTCATTCCTTGATGGCTTTCTGCCAGCAGGTGAAGACCTACCTGTTCAAACAGGCATTTAAGGAATTACTATAAGGACAGGCTGGAATGTTGGACTAGTTTAATCATTCTTTTTAATGTACTGTACATCATTTATTTATTTATTTATTTTTAAAATGTTTTTAATTGTACTTTTTGTTTGTTTGTTTGTTTTTTAATGCTGTGAAGCTGCTCTGAGTCCCAGTCCTGGGAAAAGAGCGGGATGAATGGATGGATGGATGGATGGATGGATATATATATATATATATACACACACATACACACACACACACACACACACACACACACAATACATTCTTCTTCGTGGTCTCTGCGAATCATACAAATGGGTTTCACTGCGCCTGCGCAGTGCTGCTCGGAACCTACTGGAATCACTGGGCAGAGTTCACTCTGCAACATATTGAAACTTTTTGGCGGTAACTCCGCCCACCCGTTATAAGGCCCCTGCCTTCCCGCTCTTTTCCCCAGTTCCTTTTTTCCGCCGCGCTAGCTGCTTCAGAGGAACTTTCGCTTGCTTTGCTTGCTTGGAATCACTTTCGCTTTTTGACCTCGGACTGTTTTTTGACCATTCTTTGTCTCCCGCCCCTGGTAACTTCGGACTTTCGGACTGTTGACATCGTTTTGGATCTCCCCATCGGCTTTTACGACTTCGGAAATGCCTGCGGCTTTCAAGAAGTGCGACATTTGCAAGGGCAAGGTGCCCGTTCAGGACCCGCACTCCTCCTGCCTGCTGTGCCTTGGCCCGAGCCACGATCCCAAGGCCTGCCAGCTCTGCAGATCCCTCTCCTCTCAGGCTCGCAAGAACCGTGAGTCCCGGCTCACTTCGGCGATCGCTCTGGGGAAGGTGCAGGAGGGAGGTTCTCTGCCTCTCCCCAGAGGATGCATAACCCGGAGCCTTCTTCCCCATCGGACGATGTCCGCTCCTTCACCGAGCACGTCGTGAAGATGGCGAGGGCCCTCGACATCGAGCTCGCTTCCGCGGAGGACGACGCCGAGGACCCGGTTGAGCGTCGGGTGCATGGACGGGTCCCGACCCCGCCGTGCCTTCCCCTCCTTCCCTCCCTCCAGACCATCGTCAAGAGGTCTTGGGAGTCTCCGGCCGCCCTATCGGCACCCTCCCGCAAGGTGGAGTCGCTCTACAGGGTGGCCCCGGCGAGTTGTTCCTGGCTGGCTGAACATCCCAGACCCAACTCGGCCATCGTGGAGGGAGCCCAGCACAGCTTCGTCCCGAAGCAGGCCACCTCCCCTGTCGACCGGGAGGCGAAAAAGATTGACGGACTGGCCAAGAAGACTTACTCGGCGTCGGCTCTTGGGGTCAAGGCCGCCAATTACACCGCCTGCATGGGGGCCTACATCCAGACCCTCATGGAACGGATCTCCCCCCCTGGTCCCGGACGTCCCAGATGACATCCAGAGGCAGCTGGTGGAGATCAGGGACGAGGCCCATTCCATCGGAAGCTGGCTGATCACCACTTCCAGGAACATGGCGGACTGCTCCGGGAGGGCCATGTCAGCATCCATGGCACTGAGACGACACGCCTGGTTGAGGGCCTCCGACCTCAACCCTACGGTCAGAGCTGCCATCGAGGACATGCCACTCGACGGGACCGGGCTCTTCCACGCCGAGACCGACGATCGCCTGAACCGCAAGTTCAGGATGAAGGCGGCGGCTAAGAAGCATGGCATGTCTTCAACACCGGCCTCTCCGTTCTGGAAGCGCCAGCGCCCGTGGCAACCGCAAGGTCAGTCACAGGGGACCTTCCCCCGGGACCGGCAGTCCCAGCAGCAGGGCTCCCAGAGGCAGCGCTACCCCTCGCAGTCTTCCTCCTCCTCTGGCCATCGCAACTTCCCGCCCCGGTACCGCAAGTCCCGCCGGCAGGACACCGACCAGGGGAAGAAGAGAGCCTGAAGGGACGCAGCGCGCTTCGTCTCCCCTTCACCTCTCTTCTTTTTGGACATTTTGAGGCCCTATGTTAACACCTGGGCCTCGATAACATCGGACTCGTGGGTTCTCAACATCGTCCGTAGGGGTTATGCCCTCGAGTTCCAAGAGCTCCCTCCAACTGGAGCCTTCATGTCCACTCCACCCTCGGACACCCTTCTCGACGAAGTGCGCACCTTGCTTGGTAAAGGGGCAATCTCCTCTTTGCCGCCCGACGAATGCCCTCGGGCCTTTTTCTCCAGGTACTTCACGGTACCGAAAGCGGATGGGGGCATCAGGCCCATCCTGGACTTGAGACAACTGAACTTGTTCCTGGACTACCGTCGCTTTCGAATGGTAACCTTGGCTTCCATTCTGCCTTTGCTCCACCAGGGCCTGTGGTTTGCGACCGTCGACCTGAAGGACGCCTATTTCCACATCGGGATCCGGGAGCCCCACCGGAGATTCCTCGCCTTCACTGTCGGCGCCGATTCATACCACTACAACGTGCTTCCTTTCGGCTTGGCCACGGCTCCACGAGTCTTCACAAAGTGCATGGCACCGGTGGTGGCATACCTTCATCAGAAGGGCTTCATGGTCTTTCCCTACCTGGACGACTGGCTCTTCGCAGCCGAATCCAAAGACGAGCTGCAGGAGGCAGTCTTCTTCGCCTTGCGCCTCTTGGACTCCCTCGGGCTGGTCGTCAACAGGGAAAAGTCCCACTTCACACCGACCAGACAGGTCAAGTTCATCGGGGCCATCCTCGACTCCAAAAACTGCTTAGCCTTCCTCCCTCCGGATCGGTTTCAGGCCCTGACAACGTCCCTCAGGCCGTGCATCTCTCACAGAAGGGTGAGAGCCAGAGACGTCCAAGTCGCCCTGGGCCACATGGCATCGACGACTTTCGTCACCTCCTGGGCAAGGCTTCGTCTTCGACCTCTCCAATCTTGGTTCCTCTCCGTCTTCTCTCCGTTGGAGGACCCTCCTTCAAAGTGGCTCACGGTACCGAGACCGGTGGCTGCTTCTCTCAGATGGTGGTTAGACAGCTCCAACGTCTGCACCGGGATGCCTTTTCATCAGCCCCAGGCACAACTGACGCTGACGACCGATGCATCCCTGGAGGGATGGGGCGCCCACCTGCTCGACCTCGTCGTCAAAGACAGGTGGTCCGCACAAGACAAGCTTCTCCACATCAACGCCTTGGAGATGCTCGCAGTGGAGAAGGCTTTGAGGGCGTTCGAGTGTGCTGTCACAGGAAGAGTAGTCCTCCTGAGGACAGACAACACCACCGTGATGTACTACATCAACAAACAAGGTGGTACCAGATCCAGGACCCTGCTCGATCTCACGCTCCGCATCTGGGACTGGTGCATACAGAGACGCGTCCTCCTCCAGGCGATTCACCTTCCCGGGGAGGACAACGAGCTGGCAGACTGCCTCAGCAGGTCTCCTTCGGTGTGCCACGAGTGGAGGCTCCATCCCGAGACGGTCAGCGACCTCTTCGACCGGTGGGGAACCCCCCGGATCGACCTCTTCGCGACCAAGGGGAACAGCCACTGTCCCCAGTTCTGCTCGAGGAAGCGATCGGACGGATCCCTCGGAGACGCATTCGCTTTCCTCTGGACGGGGGAGCTCCTCTACGCCTTCCCTCCGTTCCCTCTCATCATCAGGGTGGTGTCCAAGATGACAACAGATCGCTTGCACGCGATCCTGATCACCCCGTGGTGGCCGAGACAGCCGTGGTTCGCATCCCTTCTCCACCTCTCCAGGAGATGCTTCCTCCGCCTCGACTCACGCCCGGACCTGCTGTCGATCCAGGACGGACGGATTCTCCACCCGGACATCGACAGCCTGCCGCTGGTAGCCTGGAGAATTCAGCCCTGACTGCCCTGCCGGAGGCAGTGAGGACGGTGATCCTGGCTGCGAGGAAACCTTCCACCCAGCGCTCTTATGCCCTGAAATGGAGGAGATTTTGCCTCTTCCTAGACCAAAAAGGCTTGTCTCCTGCACAGGTGTCCACTCCAGTGGTGCTGGAGTTTTTGATGGCACTTTTGGATGGAGGGCTGTCCCTAACGTCCATCAAGTGCTACCTTTCTGCCATCTGTGCCAAATATCAGTTCGGGGGGAGGGTTTCTTTCTTCAAAGACCCCTTGGTGAAGGGGTTCCTGAAGGGTTGTGCTAACCTGTATCCTCCTGTGTCGGTGCCAGCGCCGGCTTGGAGTTTGGAGTCGGTACTGTCCGCTCTCCAATCCAAGCCCTTTGAACCGATGGCCACAGCGGACTTGAGACTATTGACTTGGAAAACCGCTTTTCTTGTGGCCATCACCTCTGCCCGCCGTGCGGGCGAACTCTGTGCCTTGCGGAGAGACCAGCCATTCTTGAGGTTTCACAAGGACAAGGTGGTCCTCCGTACGGATATCACCTTCTTGCCGAAGGTGGTGTCTGCCTTCCACATGTGCCAGGACATTGTGTTGCCTACTCTCGCATCCAACCCGACGTCGGATGAGGAGCGACGCCTGCACTCTCTTGATGTCAGGAGAGCGCTGGCCTTTTACCTGGACAGAACTGCTGCCTCCAGTCGGTCCGAGAGACTTTTCCAATGCTACTCGGAACCGAAGAAGGGGTTGCCTGTGTCTGCGCAGAGGCTGTTCAAATGGGTGGCTGGTACCATCCACCTCTGCTATGAGCTGATAGGCAAACCTCTCCCTGGCAGGGTTCGGTCTCATTCCACAAGATCAATGGCAGCATCCTCTGCATTCCTGTCGGGGATCCCCTTAGAGGATGTCTGCAAGGCTGCTGTCTGGTCCCAGCCTCTGACTTTCATCAAGCATTACAGGTTGGACACCAGGGCCATCCGAGACCCAGCTTTCGGGAGGGCTGTGTTGGTTTCAGGGTTGCATTGATTGCGCTACTGATGTTTTCTGTGTTATACAGTTTACACTGTTTACATTTTGTTGAATGTTGATTTGCACAATTCCTATGGGATCGGTCTTGCATGACCTCTGTTCCCTTCTCAGGTTTAGCAAAGTTATTGCTATGTGATCTGTGCATGAACAAAAAGACTGACTCTTATGGTTCAAGGTGTTTATTGTAATAAAAATACCTTTGTTTTACCATAGCTATGGTTTCAGGACACTCCCTCCGCCGCATACCTTAGCTTGTCAGTCTAAACCCATTTGTATGATTCGCAGAGACCACGAAGAAGAAGGACAGGTTGCTTACCTGTAACGGTATTTCTTCGAGTGGTCATCTGCGAATACATACAAATCCCACCCGTCCGTCCCCTCAGTGTCCTGCTCACATTGGCTCTCTCTCCATCGCCTGCTTGGCGGAAAAATTGCGGAACTGGGGAAAAGAGCGGGAAGGCAGGGACCTTATAACGGGTGGGCGGAGTTACCGCCAAAAAGTTTCAATATGTTGCAGAGTTAACTCTGCCCAGTGATTCCAGTAGGTTCCGAGCAGCACTGCGCAGGCGCAGTGAAACCCATTTGTATGTATTCGCAGATGACCACTCGAAGAAATACCGTTACAGGTAAGCAACCTGTCCATACTCAGGCCAGAGGAGTTGCATTTATAACATACAATTAGCATTACTATGTAATGATACTTAAAATGGTAACCCACTCTGTTCCTTAGCTATGGGAAGCCTTTTAATGTTCTTCTGGTTCAGTGTATGTTGCTCAAGCACCTTTGTTATGTGCTATCAAGGACGTAGCCAGGATTTTGGGAAGGGGGGGTGAAGACTAAGTGCCACCATTTTGAGAGGCTAAGAGCCCCCCCTGACACAAAAAGAAGGTCGAGTGTTTACCCTCGACACCTTGATGGCACCACTTTAACTTCCGTTATGGCTTCGTGCAATGGAATCTTGGGAACTGTAGTTGAGTCATCTGTCAGGTGCCACAACAAACTACAAATCCCAGCATTTCATAACATGGAGCCAAGAGCAGTTAAAGTGGCATCAAACTGGATTATTTTTTCAGTGCAGATGCAAGCTGAGTCCTTCCTCTGAAGGTGTTTACATCAGATAAATTCAGCTCGATAAAGCAAAGTGCAGCTGCTCGAGCAATGAGCGGCAGCCACTCTGTTCATGCTCAGAGACACTCTGCTCATGCTTTGAGACACTGTATTCCAACATCTGAGCTGAGCTACAAACCCAGGCTGCATCCACACATTTCATTCCCACTTCCAAGAGGGATTTTTAATTTTGAGACACACACACACACACACACACACACACACACCCCTTTTAATTCCAAGACCTATCTATCTATCTATCATAATTTTTAATTCCAAGCCATTATACGTTCCTTTCTTTTTATATTAAACAAACCCTTTTAAGAGAATCCTATTTTGGGAGAAAAGCAGGGTATAAAATCAATCAATAAAAAATTATAGTGCAATAGTCCATCAGTGCGTGGCTTACATTATAAGACTTTATACCTTTATACATTTAAAAACTATTAAAATCACAGTAGGCTCAGAGTGCTACAGAATCATGGAATCATAGAGTTAGAAGAGACCCCTAGAAGGGCCATCCAGTCCAACCCCATTCTGCCATGCAGGAACTCCCAGTCAAAGCATCCTCAACAAATTATGTAATGGAGGTGTCCATCTACATTGTAGAAAGATATACTATAGATTAATGCTATGGAAAATCACCACCTTGAGTCCGTATATTGGGAGAAAGGCGGGATATAAGAAAATAACAACAACAACAATATCTGGGTATTGTAGTTTTGTGAGACATATTTAGCCTTCTTTGTTAGAGAGCCCTGGTGGCACAACATACTACAAATCGCAGGATTTTCCATAGCATTAAAGCAGTGTCGAACTGGATTATTTCTGCAGTGTGCATCCTTATTAAACTGCAGTTCCCATCAGTCTGTAGTGCTGCTGGATGATGGGGCCTGCAGTCTAGCATTGCCTGGAGCAGGGCCATAGGACTCCACAGCCACGATTCATCATCTTAGATTGATTCCATATATTAATTAATTAATCATAAAAACATAGAGTTAGAAGAGACCCCACGAAGGGCCATCCAGTCCAACCCCATTCTGCCATGCAGGAACTCTCCATCAAAGCATCCCCATTGACATGCTGAAAAAGGGCCAGCTAACTGTATTTTATTCTATTTGTCTTTTAAAAAAGAGAAAAAACAAGGCTGGAAGGAAGCCTCTTGCCTTTCTGCATCACAGACCCTCATCTTTTTTGTTGTTGCAAAAATCCAGAAATGACTATTTTTGAAAACATGAGTCCATTCTCAGGAGAAATGTCCAGAGTAGAGTCTGAGTCTCCTTTCTCTGGACTTCCAAAACCCCAAACTGACCCTGAGAGCATCTGGTCTGACCCCCAACTCAAGGAAACTTGGAAATCCTGAAGGTTTAGATCAATGACTGAATTATTGAATTATACAAGGCATAGTGGTCTCAGGGTTTTGCTGAAGCTCAGTATGCAGAAGCACAACATTATTTTTAAAATATTGTGCATTAAATTACCTTCAGTCTATGTTTATGAGATGCATATGAGACATACATGGATCCCATCTCCCAGTATATCCCATTAGACATACTGTATATAAATATACCAAAATCTGAAAAACTCCAAAATACATCTAATCCTCAGCATTTTGGGTAAGGGA
>NC_056525.1:33199604-33203097 GCF_019175285.1 Sceloporus undulatus | reverse complement strand
TATTATTATTATTATTATTATTATTATTATTATTATTATTATTATTATTATACTATATTGTACATGGATATAACAGCTAAAAGTTAGAAGTCACCTTTTCTTTCTTTTATATTTCCTTTTAGAAGCTTCCTTCCTTCCTTTTTTCTTTCTTCCTTTCTCCCCTTCCTCTTCCTCCCTTTCTTTTCCTCTTTTCTTCAGTTCTCCCTCCCTCTTATTCTTCCTTCCTTTTTTCCCTTCCTTCCCTTCTTCTTCCTTCTTCTGCAAAAGCACAAGGGAGGAAGGGGGAGGAGGAGGAGGAGTAGGAGTGGAAGCCGGACTCTGAAGGAAACGAAAGCGAAAGGAGTCACAGGGACTCCCTCTCCCTCTCTCTCTCTCTCCCTCTCTCCCCCTCTCTCTCTGAGCTTGCAACTGGCGTTCAAGCTCCTCCCTCCTCCCTCCATTAAAGCCACGGAGCAGAGGGAAAAGGGGAACTTTTGTTTTGTCTTTCCTCTGTTCCCTCGCCGTGGTTTTAATGGAGGGGAGGGGGGAGGAAGGAGCTTGAACGCCCCCAGGGCCTGATAGGGGGGGGCCCCCCCCCCCCAAACCCCCCCCCCCCCCGGCTACGTCCTTGGTGCTATGTAAACCTTTCTACAAACTAAACCACCAGGATAGTTACATAAAACCGTACTTTCCTATCTGGATGAATACATAAACCTGAGTGCTTTCTTGACATTTTTTTTACATGAGTGTTAGGATAAATTGGTTTTGCTTTGTCATAAGATTTGAGTAAGTAATATAGACTAGCCAGTCCATATCACTTCTCTGTGTTGACCCATACATTCATTCCATCTCTGTCTGCATCCACTTGTGAATTGTTTCTTCTAAAATCTGCATGAATATGTATTTCTTAATATAATTTCTGTCAGACTGGAAGTTTTTTTTTAAAAAAAAACTTTGATGTGTTTTAGAAGAAGAAAAAGAATTCTTCTAGACCCCTAAGGCAATAAATAGTGTTTCATTCAACTGGGAAGAATCTGAGGTGGCCCAAGGAGATCCAATAAAATTCTGGCTGACCATCTTAGTATCCTAATACACATTTGGAGAATTGGTGCACCAGTAGCATTTATTTCCCTTACATATGCACTTTTTTATTTTGGCATGTCAGACATGATACCTTGCAAGGACTTCTTGCTATCTGAGTCAGTGAAAAAATAATACCAACAAATTAAATTTTCTGACCTCTTGTGAGACCTAAAATCTAGCTGCTTCAGTCTGGCAGAAAATATCCTTGGCTTGCTAAGAAACAATTTCTACTCCTTTTAATCCTGAAGCAGGAGAATGGCGAAATTAGCCCCTTTGGGGCTTCAGCTTTCCGAGAGAGATCCATGGATTCTCCAGGTCAGCTCATGGCCGGAAGAGGCAGAGAAGGCTCCTTTGAAACCCGATATCAGCAGCCCTTTGAAGACTTTAGATTGTCACAGGAGCAGTTAGCAGACCATTTTGACAATCGAGACAGAAGGTAAAATCTCTTATTTGTGATCTAAGTACTCCAGGTCATAAATCAATATTCAGCAAATAAAGAATTAGATTAGATCATGCTGTTCTCCAAGACAGTCATTTTGGAAGTCACTGTTACCAGATGATGTTTATGGCTTGTGGAGCTAAACAATATTATACAGCAGAAGTGACCTTAATATATTTTTCCTGTGGCAAAAATTACAACTGTGACATGCACGCAGGAGGAAAAGTGACACCAGAACTTTTTATCATGTTGCCTTTGAAAAAAGTCCCAAAAACACTAATCCAGAATTCCCTTTCTGTTTTGGGGTGAGGGTTGATTTTACTAGGGCAACAGCCTTTTCTCTAATAGAGAATAGTCACTCTTCTAGCCCTCTTCTTCCTCCAAAAGCTGGCCAGTCCTGTAAGAATGAGGAATATGCTTTTCTCCTCTCATTGTTGAGCCTCTTGGAGACATAATGGTAAAGTGCTATTAAGCAAAATACATAAATATATGAATAGGTCTTCGTTTTGGGATATGTACAATCCAGGCAGGGCCAACCCCCCCCCCCCTTCTAAAACCTTTTAGGGTTTTCTGCAGTTTTTGAACCTTTTTAAATTATATATATATATATGCCGCCTTTCCAAGGTGGCTCACAGGTAAAAAGCATTTCAATTTTTTTAAACAATAAAGACATAAAACATTTTAGAACCAGTGCACCAGTTGGTGGATGTTGGGGACACAGTGCTTCATTCAGTTATGGGCTTTGAGTGAAATGATTTGCTCCTATCACCCACTGTAGACTTTTGTGGTGAATGGGTTTTGCGGAGCTTTGCCTCTTCTGTCCATGAGGGTACCAAACAGTGTCCAGGTGCATTTTTGGAGCCAGGAGAAGAAGATGTCTTCCAATATATTCATTTATACTCATTAGAGATCTGAGACATCTCCCTTCTCCTAGTTGCAGAACCACAGATGGATGCTTCCTTGCTGTGAGAGCACACTGGCATGGAGAAGGTTAGTTGCCCAGAAGGGGAGTCATTGTGCAAGGAGGAACCTTGCACAACAATCTAAAAAATACATGCACAAGCATATCAAGAGGTTACCCCTGTACAGGGTGCATGTTTCATGAAGAGAACCCTGACAAAGGAAATGCAATTCACAGACGATGTCACTTTGGTACTCATAAAATTGGTCTATGATAGTACATAGAGTGTTGATTTTGGGTCAGAAAAACTAGGATTCAAATCATAGTTGCTGTGAAGGCTAGAGGCGTTTGCTGTGATGTGTCTTTGCCATTGAATGGCCAAAGGCAAATCGCTTTCTCTCAGGTCAATAGACTTGCCAAGGATCAAATAGAGCAAACCTCCCAGGTTACAGGGAAGGGGTTGGAAGTGATGCTTATTGCAAGTTTCTTGAAGAGAAGAAAATCAGCACAGGTTTGTGATATGTAGTTGTAGAACGAATTCCCAAACCACATTTTGACATTTTTGCACTCTGTGGGACTGCTAAGTTTATTCCAACTCCTTTTTTTATTCCCCGCAGGGTATTGCGAAAGACTCGGGTGAATGGGGATAACCGCCTCTAGCCCCACATTGCCTGCTGTAAAGCACCCTCCAGTGCTTGTGATTCTCACGGATTGCTGTGAACTGGTTTCTATGGAAACGTCACTGCTTTGGCCTACTTTCAGGCAGCTTTTCCAGTTTCTCTTCTGAAGGCTGTTCAAGCGGAGAAATTTTTTAAAGAATCAAACTACAAAACAGTGCTTTTATTGTCTTGATCATGACCTGTAAGAGAAATTCAAAGAAGAAGAAGAAGAAGAAGAAAAGACTCTCCCCACAAAACCAGAAACAATGTGTGTTGAATGTGTGTATGTTTTATCAGTATCTGAGGTTAGACACAAATGCCTATCATTAACTCCCTTCTTCCCCATGGCTGTAGTTACTGAGAGGATAATACCTCAGAGCTGCCTAGCAAAGCAGCTTCCCTTCACTCAGCTAAGAGGACCCAATTTTTTTG